>NW_007247396.1:200424-308752 GCF_000164805.1 Carlito syrichta
GACTGTATAGTTTTATGCTGAGTTGATGATGAAGCTGATGTTTGTCATTGTCAGATTACTCTTAGTGTCTCTGTGGATAGGTGTGTTTCTTCTTCTGGGTATAGGGAGACAGCTCTGGAGTGAAGGCTTTGTGACCGACTTTGGAGGAAGGTCAGATCATGCTTTAAAGGCCGGCTTCAGGGGAGAGAAGCAGAGTAAGGTGAGAGAGACCAAGATGTCATATTTTGGGAGTAGCATGTCCAGAACTCCATCACCATGCATAAATTTTGCCTCAATAAATCCTGACTTTCAAAATTACATTATATAATTCTGCTATTAAATTGGATACTCTCACAACTTAAACAGCGTTTGAAATTTTCTTTTGTTGCCTTTGCTACGTGTTTCCAGGTCATGGAAGTAGGAATTGCCAGTAGCAGGAATTTCTATCGTTTTTTTTTTTTTTTTGTTAACCTGAAATTCACATTTAATTTTTTTTTACTTTACCATTTTCTTGTGACATTGAGAAAGCTATTGTAGAAGGTGACAGCAATTAAAATGAAGCCCCTTTGTATTTTTTGCATTTTCCTTGATACTTTAGTCAACAAAATGAAATACCCCATCTTTAGATGTGCCATCATAATCAACCAGATCCTCAGTGCATGGGTGTCATTATGCAGGTTCACCATCCACAAGCAGGGAGGACTCTCCAACCCACGTAAATGACAGTCCTGGTCTGTCACTCTAATGCTTACACAGCACAGCCAGAAAGCATGGTCACCTTGAGAAGTCACAGCTAGTTTGATACAAATTCTGTAGGCTCTCTCCTCCAAAATTATAAATAGATGTTTTATTAATTTAGAAACTGCCACAGTTTTTCAACCAGCATTGCCAACAAAGATGAGAAGAAAACCAGTGTTAAAAAACTGAACTGGTCCTAACCCTTATTTTGACTAAGTGTATCAACCATTAATATTATTCACCCTTAGGATCTGAAAACCAGAGTAGAAAGGAAGGAAGGAAGGAAGGAAGGAAGGAAGGAAGGAAGGAAGGAAGGAAGGAAGGAAGGAAGGAAGGAAGGAGAGACAAAACTTGCCTGCAGGCAGGCAGTCTGGTGCTGGTTGAGCAGGGCGATGCCTTCAAATGCTCTGACGAGTTTCAGCTCCAGAGAAGACAAAATGAGCTGTCTGCTCTTGTTTCAAATGCTTTCTGATCATCAGAGTTATTTGGTCACTGCTGAGCACACTGACAATCCTCTTGTAAACTTGTTTGCAGTGTTTTTCTAGGCTTCAGCTCTTCTTGGTCTTCACCAATGTGAAAGTCAACTTTATCCACACCAGGCATGAATATACCACTGGGTTTATTTATCATCTGCACTTGGTGAAGCTGCTGCCAAGGACACGTCACGCAGTGTTCTATGTCACCCTTTGGCTTCCTTCTGGTTCTTCAGAGCATTCTTATCTCCTCCCTACCCATTTCTGTATCACAGACCAACTCCTACTCCACCCACACCCACTGCGCCTTCCTCTCCAGGGGATCTCTGGGCTACAGCCCAGGCAGAGTTAAATATTAATGTCATCCTCTCTCTTGGGCTTGGAATTTCTTCCTTTTGAGAAGGCAAAAGAAGAGGCATCATTCTCCTGAGTTGCACATCCCCAAATCTCCTAAATCCTCTACCTAGTGCCTTGGTTTAACTTAGATGCCCATCACAGTGGCTCTGGGGGTCTGGTTAGCCAGGTCCCAGGAAATGGTTAGCAACCTCCCTACTTTCTAGCCCTAATCACATCATGGGAGGCAGGGTTGATTATACAAAAGGCAAAGTTTCACAATCATGCCCTGTCTAGTGGGAAAAAGGTATATGCTTGGAAAGGGAGGCATAAATAATGCACACGATTCTGCTCTTGGGACACAGGCATTTGTCTACTTAGGAAGAAACTAGTACAATAAAATATCATATCTGGCACACAGACTACCCCAAAATGACAAAGATATTCCATCCACTAATGATCTCTTCTGTGCTCACACTGGGAACTTAAAGAGGAAATGATTCTATCACCTCATCTCTGAGACCACCAAGTTCATCCAGGATCTATTTTCAATAAACCACTCTCATATGAAAGATCTTAATTAATGCCTGTCCTTTATCAAACCACTCTTGTAGACTCTCAAGTCCTCCAACTCCCCATCCACCTCATCACTGTTAGTCACAGAGCTAGAAAACACATCAACAACACTAATTGCTACGTGAAGAGTATTATTTCAGAAAAAGTTCTTAAGAGATGGTGCCATTCAATAATATTCCTTACAGAAAAGGTCAAACGAGAACAGAATTGTATGTTAGGAGATTATCAGACCACATAATTGGTTGCTGGCAGATTTTTCTAGCTAGTAAAGCCACAAAAAGTTCCAGAGTTTCTGCTGACAAAACGTATGAAGAAAAAGCAAATTTCTATTAGAAAAGTTAAGTATGACGATATTTCTTCTCACTCCAGCACTCAGGTTTCTCAGAAACATGCTGTCATAAAGCTTCTCCTGAGAGGAGTGGCAAGACAAGCAGGTCAGACTTTCAAACAGCGTGGATTAGCCTTCCTTGGTGAACATGTTGTTTATTTGGCTTCTCTCTTTAGATGACAGGGGGCTCACAGAGTCTACACACTGAGGGCACCTGCCAGAAACTGAAGCCAAAAACAGAACCAGAAGAGGTAGTCAGGAGAGCAAAATTGTGCACTACCTGGGACGCTAAATGGGAAGACAAACCAAGAGGATGGCATGCCTTCTTGGACTCTGAGGGCATCGCTGCATGACAGTGAAGAACATGGGACCATCACCACCAATCTCCGGCAAAGATTTCCTCCTGTTGAAAGTTAGGGCTTCCTGGATTCAAATCCTGGCTCCTATATTGCCATATACACAACCAGGGACAAGTTAAATAAGCTAAATCATGATTGCCTCCACTCAAAATAAGGTTAAGAAGATTTGCTTTATAAAATGTTTGGGCAATTAAAAAAGATAACATTATGTGAAGTCCCAGGGTAGTTTCTGACACATGGGCATTTGATTATTATTACTATCATTAACTATATCCATGATGATCAATATTTAATATTACAGACTACATTGAAAAGAGAAAATTTTTATAAAATTGTCCAAGGTTATTGATTAAATTTCTGATAACTAAAAAAATGCTTTCATACATACACTTTATTTCATGAAATATCACAGATTGCGTGAAGTTTTTAAATTAATATTTACCAACTAAGTTACTTTAACCACTGAATTTTTAAGTTTTCTAACAAAATTGTCTTCCATAAACAAAATCAAGAAGATTTGAGAACCTCAGACTTGTTGAAGCTCAGGAACTAGGCATTTCTGTTGACAAGAAGGAAATAACTCATTCTGAGAATATACATTGGCATTTTTAGAAATCTGGAGAGCATTTAGTGAAATATTTATTCCTCAAATATTATCACAAACAGAAATGCTGGTGATTTTTGAAAGCATAGAGAAAAGCCATTTCTTACCAGAAAATTTAGACTCACTTTTTTGCCCTTACCCCAAAATGTAAATAACTAAAGAGTTACCCTGAAGGAGACCCATGAAGATGGAAGGTCTGCTGAGCAAAGGCTGTGGGTGAATTTTTAGAAATATACAACATTATACAATGGTAAAATTTTCATAGAAGGACTTATGCAAAGGCTCTTACTGCTTTTCGGGTTAGAGATCAAAGTGAATTTTTCTAAAAGGTGATTCCAAGAGACAAGAAGTCAAAAAGTTGGGTGAGCAAGGTTTAAGGATAGTGGAGGAGAAGCACTAGGGACAGGTGTCTGTACTCGAGAAGGTTTAAAAGGATTAAACATCACCAGCATCTACTGACCCAAACTGCCTGCCCCATCTGTATCCAAGCCTGTTCCTCATCATCTGTTTAAAGTGTGATTTCTGCACTTGCTCGAGCTTAATTCTATGAATCTTCATTTTTTAAAAACAAGTATACCAACTTTTATGTGCCCCAAACTGGCACTGAGAATTCAGAGAAGGACACAGTAAGAAGTCCCCATTTTCATGGAGAGAAGACGATAGACATCCAACTTCAGAAAGCAACTGCAATTAAGAAAAATAAAGCAGTGTGACAGACACAGAGGAGGAAGGAGCAGTTCAAGAGGTGGTGGGGAGAAGGACCTCTGAGAACACAACATCCAAACAGAAGTCGGAGTGAGACCATCAGGCGGCCTTTAACCATCTGAAAGAAGAGCCTTCTGCTCCAAGGAAACAGAGACAGAAGCTCCTATTTGGGAAACCACACATTAGAAGCTCAGAACTGAAGTGGGTGCAGCTGGAGTTGA
This sequence comes from Carlito syrichta, assembly GCF_000164805.1. Lineage (NCBI taxonomy): Eukaryota > Metazoa > Chordata > Mammalia > Primates > Tarsiidae > Carlito > Carlito syrichta. The sequence continues at coordinate 204,741 of NW_007247396.1, forward strand.
GCAAGGGAGTGAGAAGAGGTGACCAGTGAGGCCAGGGACAGCCAGGGTCCATACCAGACAAGCACTCTGAACTCTAGGTGAGATGGGAACCACATTAGCAGGATGTGGCATGGTCTGATTTACGTTTCAAAAGGGTCCTTCTAGCTGGGATTGGGGAGAGGGTGTGTGGAGGAACAGAGGCGGTCCGGGAGAGGGGCTCACAGGGTTCGCACTACACTGATCCCAGAGAGGGATGGTGGTAGCTCGGACCACAGTTGAAGGTGGTAGAAGAGATTACAAAAAATACTTGGTTTCCAGATATATTATAAGGTAAAACAAAATACTCAATAAGACCTTTTAAAAACAAAGTCATCTTTTACCAGTTTGCTAAAGATTTCAAAGGATTATTTTTAAATATCTCATTCATAAATCTACCCATATCAATTATACCAAATCCTTCCAGAGATAAGAGGAAAATTATCTTAACATTGCTATATATGCAAAGTCAACATGACAAAATCCCCTTCTTTCATAAAGCATCCAAGGAAGAGGAGTTGGTTTGGGACAGATGAAATCTGACCTAATGCTTCTTCCAAACAACCTCAACTGCTCTAGCTAGCACACACCCACTTGTTCCTAGCCATATATGAGATAGCTATCACATATGTTGTTTTATGTAAATCATAAAAAATGCAATCATTTTCTGTTTCTTGCATTTCTATGGGAATAGTCATAAATTTACCAGTCATATCTTTTATAAAACTTAACATTACTATAATTTTATGGAAAAATCAAAATTTCTGTAATGTACCTTGAATTTTTCTATTATTTACCCTAAATCCTATCTGTCTGGTTTCTTGAAAATGGGCTTTTCAACTATTCCCTTGTGAAAATGCAAACTACAATCTGTATTCTCCTTTCTTTACATTAAACTTGAGTGGCTGCTGAGAAGTCAAACCACCTGAAAAATAAAGTGTAATATAATCCTATTAAAACCACAAATAGTTAATTATGCGTCACAATCCTAATGTATTGAGATCAATTGCAGTTGTACTTGTTTATGGATTAGACTTTTTCCAAACACGACTTTTCCTTGTCTGCTAGGACTAAGCAAATAACAGTAAATTGGTTACTGTGGTTACAATGCTTGATTTCCAGAAAAAGAAAACCTTAACTCTTTCAGCACTGACTCCATTTGAGAAGGTAAATAACATATGCTAATGTCTTCTGCCTTGTGAGATATCTTTATATGGATAAACATCTCATTTGGTTAAATTAAAAACTTAGTTATATATACTAACTATTGTTATAAGCAACAATAATGCTAAGGCTTATTTAGAAATTGCCTAATCTCTATTTTCATAGGAAGAAAGTCACCTTTACCAATTTTTTTTGTTCACGCAAGATAAAGTAAAATAAGCAAAAATTGTTAAAAGGAAGCCTTGAGATTTGAAACTATTCAAATTACTTTATAAAATTGAATATAGAAAGAGACGACTGCATAAAATTCTTTTTGTCTTTCTAGCATACTGCAATTACAAGTCTTGCACAATGAGCACATACTATCTTATGCAGTCAATAGATTTTAAAGTCTCCCTCTACAAGTCAAAGACATATTGTTGTTCTTATACACTAGCATCAATGACATAAAAATGCAACAAAGTATAATTATAAAATCCATAGTTGTGAATGGATCTATTTTTAAAGACATCAGAAAAAGTATCTCTTTACATCAAACACAGCAATTTTAAATGGTGCCATGACAAACTATAATGAGCAATTAGGACATAGTATGGTACAGTACAATTCTCTTGCTCTCAAAGGGCCAGGGCTTTCCCACAGCAAAGCCACCTCTAGTGAGGTGCAGGCAAATCAGAGACCCCACAAGAGCTGCAGGCAAATCAGAGACCCCACAAGAGCTGCCCAGCACACTCTTACACGCACAAGCACTCCGAATGAGGAACTCAGGACAAAAGACAAAAAATGGAACCCATTTCAAAATGGAAGAGGGGGAAAAAAAAAAAAATCTATAAATTACTGTAATTACTCTAATAGCCATTTCAGAAAGGATACTGACAAAGGCCTGGCTTCCTCACGCATGCACACATGCCTGCTCTGAGCCTTGAGAGTGCCCGGGCTATTCTTATCCACAATTCTTACCTAACACCAGCGATTTGATGAACAATAAGCCTGATTTATATCATTTCAATTCTGTTCTGATTGGACGTTTCCCTTCACCAAGAGAAACAAGACAATCTGCAAGTTATTTGTTAGGAAAAGCAAAGCTCAGGCTGCTGTTTGCCAAAATTGCACAAGAGATTAAAAATTGTCTAAACATGTCTTGGCCAATGGCAAAACAACTACAGAGACCCTTGACAGGGAATTAAGAGCCTGTCAGGTGTTAATGCAGGTGGAGGGTGGGAGGAAGGGGAGTGGGGGGCAGGGGGTGCTGGTTCTAGGAAGGGACGGGGGTGTGAGTAGGCAGGAGTAGCAGACCTGCTCCTACAAAGGGGCAGGAAAATGAACATCTTGCACAAACCTCTCCAAACATTGCATGCACGCATAGCAGAATGACAAACAGTATTTGTTGATTGACTTAATGAGTGGTAGTTATTCCAGAGATTTAAACTGGTACACTTTCATGGGACATTGCCATGTTATTTTGAAAATACAAGCACCCGAAGCCCAAACTTCTCCTGCATGCAACCAACTTATGTAGTAAATCCCACGTGTAACCCACAACTCTAAAAAAGAAACAGCAGAATCCTCCAGACCTTCCTACAGGAATATTGCCATTAAGTTAATTTCTAAACCCAATCAGAAAAATCATCTATTTCCATCAAATCTTCATTCTAATCGTTCTCTCTCTCTCTCTCTTTTAACCAAGGGCCCCTTCAAACTTCATAAGCTCTAAGAGGCAAATTAGTTTGCTATTTCTTCATTTTTAAAAAATTTTAGCTCCTCTTGGCTTTTGTTTTTAATAGCATTGATATTTGCATTTCATTTTTATGAGGATAAACATAAACTCAAAAACTTCACCAGTATGCTAGCTATTCTGTCTTAGATTTGTAAAGAAATTGAAACTTTGACTGTGACTGTAACATGAAACAAAGTCTAACAATAATAGTTATTAAGAGTATAATACTATTTTTTCAAGGGCAATTTAGAAGAAATAGGAAGGGACCTCTAACAAGCTTCAAACTAGTGACGGTAGTTACCTAGGGTAGCAGGCAAAAGGAAGGGAGGGGGCTGCAAAGGACTTTTATGCTTTAGATTGTACACCTCAAGCATTTGAAATTTCTGTAATGAGGAATCACTGCTTTTATAATCAAAATAGTGAGAATTTTTAAAACAGACAAGGACTGACATGCATTTTAAACAGATAGGTGTTAAGTGCCATTTTAAGTCAACAAAACAGTGCGAGTCAGAAGAAAGTTTCTGGGCATTGGCAGGTATTGATCAGATACAGCAAGAGAACTACCCTCTCTGTGCAATCTTCTAATAAACTATTCTTTGCAGCTTTTCCTGGAAATGATATAAAACAATACATGGAATTTCCTGAGTAGTTAAGGCATAATATAAATACAAACATCAAGTTTGAAAGAAAAGAAAATCACCAAGAAGCTAGCACTGAGAGAAAAATTTTATAATTCATTCACCTTCAAAACATGCCAAGTTGTTCAGGAAACCATTACTATTAACTGCTTCCTGCATGATCATTCACTGGGAATACCTACTGCGTGAGCTAGACAAGGTCAATGGGCTCTGAGTTGCTGAAATTGCACTTGGTCTCGTCCCCTCCAGCCATCCAGCACCACAAAATATTTCAACTGTCTTTGACAAGTGTGTTCTAGGGCGAAGCCTATGGGTGTTAGAAAACTCAGGACCCTTTCTTCCATGACTAGCCTGCAGCCTGAGGCACCCGACAAGTGCCCCATGTCCATTCCCACAGCCCCTTCCGTGAAGGAAAATTACATGACACTTTTTTCTGGTTTTAAAATTTTGGTGTCACATAGTATAAGAGGAAAAACAAAGAAGTCAAAATAAACTGATTTTTAAAATACTATAATTGGAAGATTTTTGAATGTATTAATGCCTTGGACCATTTGGAAGAAAGTCAAAGAACACCCTTTCCTCAGTTTACCATCAGGGAACAGGGATAGAGGGTCAAGGCAAGTTATGACCAGAATTCAGATTTCCTCAATCCAAGGACCCCCTGCCATCCCACAGATTGCATTGCAGTAATAAGATGCAACAGGCCAACAGTCCTCCAGTTTCTGAGAGCATCAGATGCCCCAAGACCTGTCACAACCCAGATTATGGGGCTCCAGTTTGGGGTTCCTGGGCCAGCAGGTCTCTTAGGTGGTGACACTGAGGCTGCTCTGGCAATCACACTTGGAGAACAAGAGCACAGTCACCATTCCCCAGAGGAGCAGACGTTCTTCCCTCCACACAGCCCTGCAGCCACGCCGGCTCACACCATCATAGAGCCCGTTCTTCCCCCAGTCAACCCAAACTGTTTGCTCATTTACAAAATCAGCTAGTTAGTGGTAAATTTCTACTTAACTCTCTTTCTGTAACCCAGGAAATGATCCAGTTTACCTTTAAATTCATTCTTTCCCTCCTCCCCTGGAATATTAACTAGAAATATAAAAAATGCATCAGCTCTTCGCAGGTTGATTAAAACAAAACCTTGTCAAAAACGCAAATGACTCCAAGAGCCAGGCAGGCATCTGATGAGTGGAGCGAGCCACAGTGTGACATGAGAGAGGGTGAGAGCAGGCTGCTGCATTATAGGTCTCATCCAAGTATGTTTCAAGTTTAAATTTAAAAATTACCACACACACAATGTACACACACACAGCACATACAAATAGCACACATAACACACATACACAATATATACTCAACATGCAACACATGACACAAACATACAACATACACAATACAATATATACAAATGACACACAACATACGCACCTATGCATACATAGCACAAACATACCACATACAACTCATACAAACAACACACAACATATACAAATGACATGCAACACACACAATACAACATACACCACATATACACAACACACATAACACACATATACAACACAAACAACATACAACACATACAAATTAACACACCACATATATGCCACATACAATACATGCCAAATTCAGCCTGCAGGTCAGGCAGCCAGCTTGCCCAGATTCATGTCACTATAAAACTCAGTACTAGCATCCAGTTACATGATAAATTCCACCATTTATTCCAGGTTATTGTTTTTAGAAATCTTTCTCTGTAAAACGTCTATCAAAATGATGAAGAAATTTTTCTACACAAAAGAAACTTGGTCTCAAGAAAAGTAAATACCACACATATAGACTAAGTATGCGTTGTCAAAATATCACACAGGTTTAGAATTTCATTCTATCCTACAGCCATGGAAGAGGGTCTAATAATAATTGTACACATTATCTTTTCTCAATAGAAGTTCATCTATATTGAACAAGAATAAAGGGCGTGTGCCTATGTTTCATACATACACCAGGTCCATGAGATTCACTTTCAAGAGGGATCTTCTCCTTGTAGTGCTCCACATGGCCTTTGGGGCTCACCGTCTGGCAGTATGTGCACATGAACTATCTTTCACAAAAAAACTCAGGCTAGGCATCAATCGGTAATTTCTATTATTGAAAGTAAGACTATACTATTTGTCTTCTTTATGAAATAAGTTTGTAAAGTCCTGTAGTATTTTAAAAATAAATTTTACTTACTTTAAGATTCATTTTCTTTAGTTCAATGGAAACCACTTTAGTACCTGTTCGGGATGGTAACCTTAAGCCTCAACCTATTTTTAAGAGTTTTGAGTCTTTTTCTAATCCAACCAGAAAGTGCAGTTTATCTAGGCAAAGTTGCCTATGTATCAGACCTGAAAAATGCATTTACCCAAAATATTTAGATAGAGTCAAACCTTTAGTCTGTAAAACTCGATTAAAAGAACAAACACACTGAATCTGTACATGGTGGCTTCAGGTAGGGCATACACTGCCTTCTTTTAGGCAAATCAGATTCAGCTGGATGGAACAATAGCATTGTTGTCAACATGGGAAAGCAGCTGGCAACACAGGCCATGCCTGGGAAGTCGGGTGAGAGATGCCCATTTAGGAAGTCATCCAGCTACTCCACAGAGTGGCAAGGGCAGTGTGAGGAAACTGTCAACTAAGGAAAGAGGACACAGTGACAGCTAAACACCCTAATCAGCATACTAAAGAAGCATGTAACATTCAAAACAATAACAAATGAAAAACAGTCACTGCCTGACCTAAGACATCCAAAGAAGCAAAACTACAACTCACATATTGCTAAACTGAAAGTCCAAAACAAAAAAAATCAATGTGCATATTATTCCTAATTCAATGCAAATATTTGTCTACAAATAAAGGCTTAATTTTGAATTTATTTCTATCTTAATTTCAATGCTGCCTCTTGAGTTTCTAGAAATTTATTTGATCTAGTTTTAGCAAACCTTTATTAGTTAATAAAAAGATTTATCTGATTAAAAATAAGAAGAAAGTTGTGAGCTCAGTGGCAAGATGAGATGTTTTCCTCAGATATTAAGGACAATGACAATATATATCCCAGGGACAGAGGGTAAACAAATGATTTCTGAAAGTGAAAGCCTAACTCATGTAGATATCACGGCACTAAGGAACATACATAATGCATGTGATAACTACTCCATGTGCTATATTTATGTTTCAAAACATAACATTTAAAACAGGGCTTACTTACTTGTCAAATAAATTCATATTTGACATGGTCTTTCATTAAAGTGGAAATAAGGGAAAATGTATTGTTTTAAATATAAAAGCTAGATTAGTGCTCAAAGTCTCACGTCTCATAAGCAAAGCTTTTTATGTGTACTACTTCTAAATTGTGATATAGCATTTGAAGACATCATGGTAAGAAATTGCATTTTAAAGAAACTGAAAAATCTATTTTTTGCAGTTCTTATGTAGAAATGCAAGCTCCTTTAACTAAAGAAAAACTATGGATCAATTTAATAAATGGGGAAAATATAGCCAGCCCAGAACTGGCCACACAACTGAGTTCACTTTCCTTTTTTTAAGAAAAACTACAGAGGCAAGATATGAGATGTGATTCATAAAGTCATGATTTTGTAATCACAATATAATAAAATACTGCTCCATGCCAGTTTTTCATTATATAAACTGTAATTTCTTCTGCCTTTCCTAAAAGTTTTTGTGAGTGTATGTGGAAATGGGGTCTCGTTCTGCTATCCAGACTGGAGTGCAGTGGTGCAATCATAGCTCATTGTATCCTCAAACTCCTAAGCACAAGTGATCCTTCTGCCTCAGCCTCCTGAGTTTCTGGGAATGGAGATCAACACCATCACCCCGGGCTAATTTTTAAATTTTAATTAGTATTTATTATAGAGATGGAACTCTCGCTCTGTGGCTCAGGTTGGTCTCCAACTTCTGGCCTCAAGTGATCCTCTTGCCTTGAACTCCCAAAGTCCTGGAATTACAAGCGTGAGTCACCATACCCAGTCTGAATGTACTTTCTTGAATCTAATTTCTCAAAAGACTCATGACTTAAAGAACTGATTCAATGACTTGATATCATAAATATCTACCTCTGTTTCCAACTTTAGTGATCTTATCTTGGTGACTGTTCTTTTAGCAGGAAGACTGAATGGCATTGCTTTTGAGTGATCTGTATCCTTATAACAATAATAAAATGTGGTTATTCCTATTTTTAGCTATTGAAACATCATGAGGCTGAAGATAATAGAGGACGAAGGAACACTAAGATTCTTTTTTTTGAGTTGGAGTCTCACTCTGTCACCCAGGCTGGAGGGCAGTGGCACGCTCCTAGTCACCGCAGCCTTGACCTGCTGGGCTCCTGCAATCCTTCCGCCTCGACTTTCCAAGCAGTCAAAACTACAGGCACGCGCTACCAGGCCTGGCTAATTTTTGATTTATTGTAGAGACAAGGTCTCGCCAAGTTGCCCGAGCGGGTCTAGAACCTGTGGGCTCAGGCAATCCTCTCACCTCAGCCTCCCAAAGTGCCAGGATTACAGGCTGAGCCACCGAGCCCGGTCAAGATTAATTCTTTAGAATCTTGATCTCTTGGTGAAAATTCAGTCCTGTGAAAGTCTTTCTTGGCCGTACAGTGATTGTGGACTTCAAAGTCAGGTTTGCCTTCCAGATCTGCCCCAAACAAGTCTGTGCCATCACTGGCCAAATTACTTAATCTATCGGAGGCTTACTCTTCTCAGCCATAAAATGTGTTGATAATCCCTCAAGGGACTTTTGTAAAGATTTAACAAATGAACATCTGTGAGCCCATGCGGTTGCTCATGCCTGTACACCTAGCACTTTGGGAGGCCCAGGCAAGAGGACTGCCTGAGTCCAGGGGTTTGAGACTAGCTAGGGTAACTTGGCGAGACCTCATCTCTACAATAAATCAAAAAAATTAGCCAGGCAGGGTGGTGCACACCTATAGTTCCAACTACTTGGAAGGCTGAGGAAGATCACCTGAGTCCAGCAGGTTGAGGCTGCAGTAGCCATGAGCGTGTCACTGTACTCCAGCCTGGGTGACAAAGTAAGACTCCTACTCAAACAAACAGACAAAAAAATTAACCAACCGTGCTGCCCATTGAAAGAGGACAGGTTAAAAAAAAATGTGGAACATATACATGATGGAATATTACGCAGCCATAAAGGACAAAATTATGCACTTGGCAGCAATTTGAATGGACATAGTACTGAGTGATCTATCTATAATACTGAGTGATCTATCACAGAAACAAAGAACTGAGTATCACATGTTCTCACTCATACACAGACCTTGAACAACTACTGTAATACTATAAGAAAGGGATTGGCAGTAGTGCGAAACCGTCGGGGAGGGGAGGGGCACACCTCATCAACAAGGGTACCTGCATAGTGGAGATTTATATACCTAACCCTGAATTGTACCCCATATTTTTAAAATAAAAAAAATTTTAAAAAAGAACATCTGGAAAATCTTTGGTACAAATATATTAAACATGGAATATAGAAACAGTCAACAAATTTGGTAGCTGCTTGGAGGCTCTCCTATAACAGTTTTTAAAAAAATGCCCTTGAAGATAATTAATTACCTCTAAATAGAAAGAATGATTGGACACCTTCAGTTTCAAGACTCCGTGTTGGAAGTCCAACCTCAGTTGCACTGGTGATAGGTAATACACATTCTGAAAAGACATTTTATAGCACAATGCTTTCTTTCACCCTTTAGAAGTAAATAACTTCCTATGAATATACTCTAACACAATGAATATTTCTTAAAACTTAGAACCTAGAGCTTTCCATATCTTCCATCATCTTCAAAACATGGCAAGTTATTTAAGAGATAAGTTTAATCATGAACCAGGAAAACTGCATTCAACTCAAAGAAAAAAGGTTCCAAAAAAGTTAAAACTTCCTTATTAATAAAACAGTTTCAGTATATTAAAAGAAAAACTACAGAGGCAAGATAGGAGATATAATTCATGAAGTCATGATTTTTTAATCATAATATAATAAAACACTGCTCAATGTCAGTTTTTCATTATATAAGCTCTACTTTCTTCTGACTTCCCTAAAAATTCCACTACATGCGTCAAACATTTTTTATTAGTCATTTATTCCATTGTTTGATACAAGACAAAATCCCCATAAAAATCAGTACAAGCAAAGATGCTTTCATCACTATTCAAAAATGAAATATTAATTTTATGTATACAGGTTCTTCATATCACTATCTCTAATGAAAATGTATTGGTATGTTCCAACACACTAAAGTGAAAAATTTCATACAAGTATTATTTCTAGTACTTTGTTAGGCTTTTTAACCTAATTAAAATATAAAAATTTAACCTAATTAAAAAACACATAATACCTGGTACAAACTATTTAGCTATATTTATTTTCAGCATGTGATCTTTTTTCAAAGGAACACCATATTACACTGGATATTTGTGACTGTTCTACAATTGAGTAAAATCTATCACTCTGATATCCATAGGTAATCATCCATGTGTGCCAGACACTATTAATATCTGTGGAGGGAAACAAGGAAAACAAATCATTACAATGGGTCTGATGAGAGATAATACAAGGCTAAACTAAAGCAAAAAAAAAAAAAGTGTTAAAATCCTTTGTAAATAAGAATGTGAAAAAAAACCCAGGTATTATTATAAACTTCTGTGGAAATATAAAATTAGTGTCATCTCTTTGGAAGTCACTCTGGCAATAGCTATCAAAATTTAAGAACAGAAACTATTTGACCCAGCAATTCCCCTGACAGTAATTTTTATACGTTTACATGTTAGAGCTAACAACTAATCAGGAAGAATGTAAATGTTCACAAGAGGGGAACATTTTAATAAATTATAGTATAGCCACACAGTGAAATATAATGAAATACAAAAACCACTGATATGACAAAAATCTCCAAGATATATTACATTTTTAATAGGTTCAAAACAATATATTATTCTTAAAACTAATGCTATATATTTTAAAATTTGTATATAGAAATGTTCTCATAAAACATGTGTATATTCTGGTAGATTCCTAAAACTTTTCTGGTAGGATAACAAAGAAAGTACTAACAGTTTCCTCTATGGAATGAAACTGTGATGGGTCATGGAAAGAGATTTCCTTTTTATTTTATATTTACTTGAAAAATATTAATTTACCAGGTATATGAACTACATTTTGAAATAAATTAACATCATAAAAAATTAAAGGTACAACCATAGATATAAAAGACTATGCATTTAAATTACAATTCTGTGTACAAAGAAAAAACCACAAATGTGTTTAATTATATAAATCACTTGAGCAATTGTAGTCATGAAGAATTATTATGAGAAAATTACGAGAAGAAAGAAGAACAATCAGGAAAAAACTGCCTTCTAAGCTTAGACATCAGGAAGGCATCTGCTCTAGCTGAGAAGCAGGATGAGGAGGATCAAAGAGCTCTGACTGACAGTCAAAAACAGACACAGGAGGATGACAACATGTCTACATGAGACATGAATAGGAAACAGCAACATCAGAGAAGGAACACTACGGAACTCAAACCATATCTACCCATAAGAAGTGCTGTAATGTCACTTGAGAAAATACTGAACTACTTGAGGGCTCTGAGGAGAAGAGATTTATGATTGAGATGATATCTCAGGGAAAAAATGCTTTTGGGACAACTGGGAGAAGCCATCACCTGGGACCCCAATGCAAACCACAAAGAGTGCCATGTCTGATCCTGCTCAATGCACAGCTAAGCACGCATTCTATCCCTAACAGTGGTGCCAACAAAAGACATGGCTGTTCTCCTTCAAGTCACTCTCAGAAATATACCCCGAAAGCAGCAGTTCTCAATCTCCACTGCACTTTGGAATTCTGCCAAAGAGTCTTAAAATACACTCATGCCTATGACAACCCCTAGAAATGTTTACTTAATTGGCATATGCAATCTAAAACCCTTGGAATTTTCAACATTCTCCCAAGTGATTCTAATGTGCAGTCAAAGTTGAGAACCACTGCCTTAAAAATTCTGATTCTCGCATTCATAGAGTCATTCAACCTCCATGATGTAAACTTGTTCAATTCTCAAGATACCAAGTCCTTCAAGTTTGATGGGGAATATAAATATTTCAGTCAGAGACCTCTTTCTTTCCACACTTGAGGTAGACAAACTGGCGGATCCCAATGAAACATGCCTTGGGGTTTCATGCCTTTGAGCTTCTCATATTGGCTCTGGACTTGGGTGCATGACTTGCCTTGGCTAAGGGACACTGACAGCCAGCCCTGAGACTCTGGGGCTTCTCCCTATGAACACCTTCCCTCCGTGCTCAGCTGCATGCTTTAAAAGTAAGTCCAGCTACAGAGAGACCCCATGGAGAACCCTGGGGTATGAGACACAATGTGGAGAAGTGATCCTGACTGAACAACCCACAGGTTTGTGAGATAAATCATGGTCAGCTAATACCACTAAGTTTCCAAGTGGTTTCTCACCCAAGAGATAACTAAAACATTTAACACTCGTAATCTTTACATTTATTTTTTAAATATCATCTGACCCACCATTGTGCCCTAAAGCCTTACATGCCTAACTCTGACTTTTCTCACGTCATAAAATTGCTTTTCATACATCTGATTTCTGTTTTTCTACCTAGAGTAGTATTTCTCGAACTGATGGGCTCTGTGAGCTACCTAACAGGTGTCAGCAACCACAGACAACAAACGAGGAGTCATCAGAACTTCCGATGAAATGTGCACATTTTAAAATTAATAGTTTCATATCAGTGAGAGATGACTGCAAGCCATATGGCAGTATCTTCATATGACATGACATGAGCTCCAGGATCAGATTCTACATCCATTCAGTTCATTTTCTCACTCTATTTCATCTCAATTAGAAAGCCCTTCTTTACCATCATAAAATATTGGGAATGATGGCAAGTGTTTGGTGGCTCTTTCAGAGAGTTCAGGATATGTGGAGCAAATGCAGCTCTGGGAATTATGGAGCGATGTCTCACTTAGTCTATTTTCAGGTGAAAACCCTGTCACATTTAAATCTAGACTGGCCATTTATTTCAACTTAAAGAAATTTACTTTTCCATTCTGCTGCAGCATTTGTATTGATTTTTAAATATATCGTTCAATTTCCTTATCCAAATGAAGAAAATAATCAAGCATGGAAGAAAAAAATAAAATTCTTGGTAACAACCAATGTATCACTATTCAGTCTTCTTTAAAACCTCCAATAACTTACTCTCCATGTTAAACAGTCATAAAAGAGAAGGCCAAGTCACTCAGGACACCAAAGATCACAAAGAAACACCAACTGAACAAGCCACTTAGAGTGAAGAGCCACCAAGAAGTGTTTCTATTTTATCTTTGAGATGAAGTTATCTGAGCCCCTTGCCACCATGCACGTGTGGGGAGAAAGCAGTCTTGTAGTACTTCACCCACACGCTAAGAAACAGACTAGTGACTGCGGTTCCATCCTAGTCATAATTTCCATGACTTTCTTCATCCCTCAGTCATAACCAGGAGATACTACTGACCAGCAAGTACTCTCGAAAGTAAAGCAAAAGATGGACAAGCATTCAGATAAATTCTTATTTACAAAGCAATGCTATACTTGCCCCCACCAAAACCTGTTTCACTTTCTCCACAGGTCCAAATTCATCTTGTTCAGCCTATATCAGGACTCTCACAATCACTGCTCCCTTCTCCTGTAGCACAGGGTCTTAAGATAAATAGTGCTACTAGTCATCAAGTCTTGCTCTCTCATGTAGATCTATATTCTGTGAGGGCAAGGGCTTTTTGTTATTGTTGTTAACTGCCATCTTTTAAAAAAAATTTTATTCTAAAGATGTGGGATACAATTCAGGGTTAGGTATACAAATGTTCATTATGCAGGTACCCTTTTTGTGAGGTGTGCCCACCACCCCCGGCAGTTTCCCACTACTGCCAATCCCGTCCCCGCCCTCCCCTGGCAGTCTCCCACTACTGCCAATCTCTTTCTTATAGTGTTACGATAGGATAGTATCTGGAATAATTATTGGCATAGAGTAGGCTCTGAAAAAATGAATGAATGCATGTATTTCATGTATTCCAAACAGTGATTCAGTCTCTGCACCTCAGTTCTTGTCCCTCACTGGGGAGAAATACTAGTACACAAAATAGTGACTGTTCTTATAAATTGATGGGTACTAATATGTGATGTGTTATTTAATAAGAAGTGTCATCTGACAAAAGGGTTTTGCCAATAATTAACCTGCTTCCCCTCTCCATACATTTGTCATTAGCGTTTGGGTTGGTTCACAAGCTTCTCAAGTAATAGTGTGACTTATGTCACACAAAGGATTGAAATTCTGAGTGCTGTCTCTAGGGGATGATCTCTGCTTTTAGGGAAAAGAGACTCATCAATTTCACATTGGAGAGACTTATTTTGACAGTTTTATAACAGGTGATTGGGGTCAATGTATCACCAGTCCCATAAAATCTGAAGGCTGGTATTTCATTGCCACACCTGCTGGACACGTTTCCTTTTTCAGAAGCTTCTGTTAAATTATGGTATTAGCAGAGTCCTTCCCACCAACTTTTATCAGTTTAAATTCAGTACCTGAACTGGAATCTGATGCTAATATTTTGATTTTATTTTGTCATTTAATTAATCACCTTTGAGACATCAATTGGTTTTTGTGTGCAAGAGAAGTAAAATAATACAATAGTAATGACAGAAAATAAATATTTAAATATGTAAATTATATGCAAATAACAAAAATATTTTGGCGAAGAACTTGCACCTTAATTGAGAGGAAGCTTGTCCTCAAAATGTAGTGATATTTGTGGATAGATGTTTGCTATTTCCCAATATTCTCTCTTTAATCTTCAGTAATACAACGATCACACTTTAGACTAATCACACAGCCCCCTAAATTAAATAGCACATGTTACACCCTCCTTTGAAGCTTATTTGACCTCATAATTAAGTTCTGGTCAAGAGATGTAAACCAAAGGCCACATGTGACCCCTAAAGCTTGTGCTTAAAGGGTGGGGCATACCTTTCTACCCTTCTTCTGTCCTGGCTGGAATTTGAATGAGCTGGTTTGAGCAGCCACCTTGGACCAAGAAGAGGAAGCTGCTGAGACTCTTAGAAACAAAACGAAACAAAAACAGCCTGGGTCCCTAACACCACAGGGCATTGGCAACCTGTGACTCTTTAAGAAATATGTCTACGAAAAATAACCCTCTAGCTTAAGTCATTGTTATCTTAGAATTTTCAGATATCTGTACCCAAATCTATTCCTAATAAACATCAAAAATTTTCTGTGAAAATAATCTTGTAATGATAACAAGAATGACAATAGGTAATACCAACAGATAACTATATGCCAGGCATTAGTCTACATGCTTCACACTTGATAATGTGCTAATCTTTCACAACTGCTTTATGAAGCAGGTACTATTATTACACAAAGAAGTTAAGCAACACAAAACCACACCGCTACTGAGAGGCAGTGCCCAGATCTGAGCCCAGGAAAACTGGCTTCTGAGTTCCCTCTCATTAGCAGGATGGACTTGGTTTCCTCTTGTAATTATTCATAATTATACATGCTATCCTACCATACTGCTGTCATAATAAATAATGCACAGTTCAAGTTGGCAGAGTATGTGTGAACAAAGTTGTCTCAAGGTTCTTTTACCAACCAAGCCACCTGTGAAACATTTGCTGGGCTCTGGTGAAATTTAGAAGTCCACTGACCCCATGTTGAGGCTCTCAACCTATTTTTTTCTTCAGTAGACCTGAACTTGGTTCATGGGGGCATGGTTTCCCAGAGGCCAGTCTCACTGCCAGAATCCTACAGACAAGCCAAAAGTCACAGACACCAGCATCAGCCCCGCCCTGACTGTGAGCTGAGGCTTGTTTTTAGTGCGTGCAATATGGCTGCCTTCACAGTTCAACCCCTCTCATGGCAATCAGGACATGAGAATGCAGATTCTGTTCACTGTATTCAATGCCCGATGCATATTTCAGACTATCTGGAACTGTGATCATCATTTCTGACCACTGACTACATTCCAGGGACTGATGCTTAACAATATTGCACCGTTTAATTCTAAATACAGCATTTTATTGTACACTACTTTGTGACAATGGAATCAAAGGCTGTTAGACCTGAATGAAGTCTTAGGGATCCATTTAACCCAAGTGTCCCTTTACCAGTAAGGAAATGAAGGCATAGAGATGCTAAGCTATCTGCTAAAAATCACACAGCTGTTGGTGGACACAGCTGGACCCAGAGTATGGGGTCTTCTAGTCAAGTATCAGGATCAGATTTGTAGATTTGTGTTATTTGTAGATTTGTATATTATCCTTTAACAATTCTAGACAAACTCCTCGGGTCCCCTCCCACTCTGGGAGCTTTTCTGTCCTCCCAATATATCCTGCTTTCAAAAAAAAAAAAACAATTCTAAGTTGCAGAAAATAGATCAACCAGTACAGAAATGAACTTTTTTCCTACTAACTACATGCAGTATTTTCAGTTATAAGATCAAAGAAATTTGTGATTCTCCAAATTATGAATCATTTATAATACTATATATATTAGTAGAAACTTTTTAACACATTTGGAGGCACCTTATAATAAAAAAGAAAAGCTGAAGAGAATTTTTAAAATTCAGTATTTCCAGTCTACAAAATCTTAGGCAATAAAAACATGACTGATCACATCTTTCAGTGGAAATTTCTCATTTTCAGAAATTCTTAAAATCTCATTTAATAATGATTTACTCTTTAATATTAACTTCAAGCAGGTAAACAAACCAATGGTCTAACTATTTTGACAAAACTTATGTTTTACACCTTCTATATAGGTTTTGGCTCTAAAATAATGAGTAGGATTTTTGGTTTTACCTAAAGTTACCCAAAAATTGAACAGAGTTTCAAAAATACGTCATCTTCTGAGTTTATGTATTCAGCAAGAAGACGATAACTTGAATTTTGCTCTTCAAAACTATGTTACAGAATGTAATAGTCACATATAATCAGCCTGTAGAATGGACTACGGGAGGTTCTACGAGGCCTACAGAATTGACCACATTTCCATTTAAGTCTAGGAAGAATCCATGCTGCCACTAAAACTTCACCAATGAGAGCAGCATGCAATTGAACATGACCAAGATGTTAATGCAGAATGGAAGATAGACCATCTTATTTAAGTTATACCCATTTCAAAAAGTTTGGCAGTGACGTATAAAATTTGAAATTAAAGGATCAAAGAGAATAGGGATCAGCTGAAGAAAACAAAGTAATAGCTGTTCCCAGACTTGAATTGAAAAAATTACACCGTTGGAATCATGAATTTAGCTCTAAGCTTACTGACACCTAAGACAAAAATGAAAACAGGTTGGGCTACACTGTGAAATGAAAACATTCAAGTTGATGAAGACACTGGGTTTTATTCATCTATTAATAGTAGGAATCTATCAGATGTGTTTGTATCACACTGACTCAGTAGCCAAGCAGCGGCTAAACAACAGGTAAATCTGTGAGAGCAATTGCTGTAGGTGACACTTGATTACCATGCTATTTTATCACCATGGAACCCTCAGGAGACTTCCACTAATAGACAAGAGAATGGTAATATGACGACGTAAAGACTGTTCCCACGGCACAGTTACTAAGCAATATAGTAAAATACACTGGGCCTAGCTCCCAAATCCACACTTTTAAAAATAATCTTTTATCAGAATATGTAAAATTAGCACATTTTCTAAATGTTTTATGGTGAATAGAGGAAAGAAACCCTGGTGTGTGGTGATTATGCTCATCACATATTTTAAGTTCCAAACCCTGTATTTGTTAACACAGACTTTTTTCTCCTGCTAAGCAAATGTCTAGTAAGACATGGTAGACTCTGGGATCAGTAGGATGGACTCCCTAGTCCTTGACATCATAGATCAGTGGACAACAAGTATCATGGAAACACTGTTTCAACATGTGGTCCTCCTGGTGAGCCTTTATAACAAACAAGATTAAAGTATAAACCAGGGATTAAATATCTTCAGGAATAATGTGTACCGGGTACTCTGATTGCACGTTAACTTAATACTACATTAAATCATGAAAAAAATTCAATGAATTGTCAACCATATCCATGACACCATTTCTTTCCATTTTTAGTAGTTGTGACCAAGTGCTGGATTTTGGTCAACTCATAATCTACCAATTAAAAAAAGAAAGAAAAACAAAAAACCTACTCAGAAATTTCACTTGAAAATTTCAAGTTAAAGGCAGATGTTCTGAAGAAGGTGAGATGGAAATTCTACTGCAGAAGTAAAATGTCTTTTCAATTCAGGTGGGGGCTTAAAGCATGTGGCCAGACAGGTGGAAGCTTGAAGCCACCCATGCCCACAGGCAGTACCAGTACTCCTCCTCTTTGCCCCAAAGGCAGAATGTACCTTGAAGTTAAGGAAGCTTAAGCTTAAGGGCTTCTCTGGCCCAGGGGGTGCTAGGTGGGAACCCAATACTTTCTGTTAGCGGGTTTGTAGATCTTTTTTCTCTTAAAGAAAACGACTCAAATTACATATGCTTCTGACCCCATCAAGCCTGGATATGGCCCTGACTGCCTCCCTTAAGACTTCCAACCACCTCAAACTTTTTGCACTCTTGATTAGCTGAGACCCCCAAATGTTGCAATTCAAAACAAGAAGCTCCTACTGTTTTCCTTCAGAAAGTTACTTCTGAATCAATTCCTCTCATTATGATTCTCTTCCACCTCTTGCTGACAGGTGGTAGCAGTTTTAATAAAGCTCACAGGAAAGAAATGAATATTAACTTTTCCACAGGCACACAATATAACCTTGTTTTTATGTAAAACTCAACCTTCAAAAAATGGTAAGAGCTGTCTCAATGCAGTGGGTGTCTGCCTATGGTGAAATTGTAGATTAAGAATGATCTTTTTTTAAAATGTAAAGTCTTTCCACGAGTTACCTAAATTACATTATTTAATCTAACTCAGATATTATGCAAAATTATTTTCTCAATTAAAAAAATAATTTTAAAGAAAGTCAAACAAAATCACCCAGTTATAGAAGACTTGAAATGAGCAATGATAGTATTTATCTGCCTTTAGAAAGGCAAATGATTAACAGAGTCCCCTTCTTTTTGAGAAAATGAGATAGCACTACGAATATCTTAAAGCAATACGATAAATAAACAACTTCTTCAAGATCAGATCTTGGAGCATCATCTTTCAACTCGAAGTTCTAAAGTGATCATGCTTAGATTTCCAAATGATAACCTGAGAAACTTCAGTGATTGAGATGTAGCAAATTCTTATTTAAGTCTTATGTAAAAATACTGTCATCAGAAACTTTTCCAGAGCTCCACGTCTCAAGCCCTCAGCACACATCACAGCTGAGCCATACTTGGAAAAACAGTTCCATATCAAAGCTCTTCTCCCTTCACACATTTCAACCCAATTAGAGACAAGGGAGATGAGTGTTAACAAGATGGTTAATTTTAGAAAATATATGCAAAAAAGCCAAATGTTTTTAATTACTTTAATATTTTCCACATGTGGAATTTTATCTTATTAGGCATTAAATCAATGTTTTTAAAAAAGAAAAATCAGAGCCAACAGCATGCCATACGAGGTGATCAGCTGGACACAAATTAATATTCATGTTCTGAAACTCCCTCCATCACTGTCAGCCACTGGTGTAGAAAGATTTCTGTTTGAACCTTCTCAAGCATAGTTCAGCTCAAAGCTCAGCCCACATGTTTTCTTTGGAAAAATGCACGAAGTTCTTAGAGTTGTTCAGGTAATCTTCTAAACCATACCAAGAACCAAGAAAAAATATAATTCATATCTCTGTTCTTTTTAAAAAAAACAAACAAACATGGTTTTCAGAGTGGCTTTATTTTTAAAACAAAAAAAGAGAGATAAAGCCTAGTTTATACTCTCATTAGATCGGACTGAAATTGGTGGGATGCCAAACTGGAGAAACTAGTAGACTGCAACTCTTAGTCATCTATTTTACCATTCATGTTCTCTGTGAACTTGGAATACTTAAGTACTAATATTGTGAGATATTCTAAAAATGAAAAAAAAAAATCTATAAAGCACCCCTCAGAGATCAATGCTATATAAAAAGAGTGTTGTTACAATATGCCAAAATTATTCTCCTAAACCAAAAAACTGATATGTAAGGCCTCTTGATATTTGGAAAATAAAGTCATTAAAATGAGCTCTCTATTTCAATACGCTTAGAAACCATGGCTTTAAAACGTTGTAACTAATCGAGAAATTACTCATTTTTCATTCAAATGGTCCTTCATGGTATTGCCATTCTAAAGATACAGGCTAGAATCTTTGCACTTTTGCACTTCAGATAATTAACACATCAGTTTAGGGGAAAACAGAAATTCCCTGCAAAATTTTACAATTTCAGTTAATTGTGAATTTAACACAGGTTACATAAAATTTTACCCTTGGTATTAGTGAAAAGGGGGTTGATTCAAGTAAAAATTATAAGCATGCAAATAATCAAGTTTGCTAGGAATAAATTATCCTTCTCAGAACATGGAAAAAAGTTCTGTCAGATTCATTTTTGGACTTACTTTCAAGAGGGCATGGATATTTGTAGGGGAAAGAAATTAAAATATAAACAGGCCGGGCATAGTGGCTCATCCTGTAATCCTAGCACTCTGGGAAGCCAAGGCAGAAGAATTGCTTGAGGCCAGGAGTTTGAGATCAGCCATCCTGGACAACATAGCAAGACTTTGTCTCTACCAAAAAATAAAAAAAATAAAAATTAGCTGGTGTGGTAGCAAATGCTTGTAGTCTCAGCTACTCTAGCTGGGCAACATAAAAAAATAATAATAATAACAATAGCAACAACAACAAAAAACCCCCACCAATCTAGGGGGTTTCCTTAATTTAGACTGTTATTATCCAATTTTCATTTTATTTCCCATCTGTAGAGTAGCTCAAGGTGTGGGCTCTGACCAGCAGCCATGAGCACCACTCCGAAACTTCTTGAAAGTGCAGTTCTCAGGCCCTATTCCAGACCTATTGAATCACACTCTACAGGTGGGGTCCAGCAATGTGTGTTTTAACAAGTTTCTGCATGATTGAAATGATCCTAACTGCGTACAACCACTGCCCTGAAGATTGTGAGATGAAACAATTTCCTTTGTCTCACTAAAATATATTCAAATACAGAAGAAAAAAAAGTCCAGAATTCATTCTCATCCCTCCAGACCTCATATCCTATTTCCCTGTATGCTAGAAGTCCTAGCACATCCTGAATATTAGCCCTAATCCAAGCCCAGGGAGGAGATGAATTCTTTGCTGAAGAAATCACAAACGTCGACCCCAAATCTCAGATCATTCTACACCAAGTTATCTTACTGCTGTGCCCTGGTGACATTTTCCACCCATCTTCAATTGTCATCTAATCCTCTGCCAATCTTTTAAAATGTTGGCATCTGGCTAGCTCTACTTACATTGCAATCATTCTTTAATAGAGTAACTGTATTCAACCGTGTTGTTTTAAGCCATACAGTATTTTACTTTTCTTCATGGACAGATATTATCAGTAAGAACTCAATAAAATGCATTACTGTATTTTTCTAAAAGATGTTCCTGATAATGATGTTTTTCCCCATTACACAGGGTTGTCACCTCCCACATCTCAGTACTGGGAGTTGTCTTCTGAGGGACTCATTTATTTTTATCTTATCAACTCTGAGTGTCAGGTTCCTTTTTTCCCTTCATGATTGTTCTTAAAATGTTAAGAGCCAATTGTACAGCCTAAGCCTAGTAAACATGATAAAATTAATGGCATGAGTTTGTATATTAACCTATACCTAATTATATCTTATTATTTACCTAAGTTATTTACCTTGTGTGCTTATTTCTTATTTATTTTAAAATCCTGCTTTATTACATGTTTTTTTTTTTGTTAGTTTTAAGTTCTTGTTTAGAATGAAGAAAGGCACAAGCAAAAGAATGGAGGGTAAAAGCAGGAACTGGGAGGAAGGATGGGGGGGTCCCCTGGAAGGATTCAGTGAGTAAACAGTGACAGGTTTTGGAGACAGACATGTCTAAATATAAATGCCATCACCAGAATTTTTTACCTGTGTGATCCTGGAAAGGTAACTCAACTGGCTCAACTTTATTCATGGGTAAAATAAAAATGGCAGTTCTTCCTTACAGGGCTACTACAATCATTAAGAGTAACATACACAAAAATTAGTAACAGTGTCTGACAGAGAACAGGTGGTCATGAAAGGTTAGCCATTACTATCAGTCATCTTGTGGACAGCCCATTGAAGAACTCTGGCGTGCAAGTTCCTTAACCTTATTCAAAGAAGTGACCATTCCTCTAAAAGTCAACAACCATAGCTCTGACCCTGGCTTTGCCTAGAATAGGTTTACCACCAACATTTTCAGCTCTGAAATTCCATCTTCTACTGACATCTCTCTATCACTAAGTGGAAGCCTAGAATATTGAGACCCTCCAGTTCTTTAAAGCATCCCTATTCTTCAGTAATTCTTCCTCTTCCTGTGTTCATTTCCTTCCCCATTCAGCCTGGACCCCACAACCAAGAACATCTACTCTCATACTCGCCAACTATTGTTTTCAACCTCCTTTTCCTCAGTCCTTCTGCCTGGATGGTCTCACCCTAGATTAATCAATCTCCTGCTCTTCCCAACCCTGAAAGGCAAGAGCCACCTTCTAGGGGAGATGGGTCATGGTAGTACCTCTTGGTCTAGATCTCAAATTTGCAACTTTGGTCTCACTCTCAGAAAATCTTGAATTTACTCATGATTCTGTTCCACACTTCAATAACCACAAACATCACCCTCTTCTGCCAGGTTCCTACCCAACCTTATTAATCTTTGGGACAGCCTTGACTCCTACTCAGGAATACATTTATTGACTCCCCAAAGCCTGACACACAATCACGTACATACTCCCTGCTCTAAGAGAACACTGTGTCTCCTCTGCCCAAGGCCAACTGCTCCATCTGACCAGCCCTGGGTCTTTTCCTTTCCAGATCTTCTTGGACCTTGTGTCACCATTAAATCCTCTTTTTAAATTATTATTATTAAACATATACTCGTCTTCATCCTCCTCATTTCTCATTCCACACTGATTAAAGACATTCACTTATTTCTTTCGTCTTGACAAATAAGAACTCTCAGTTTCAAATTAGCAATTAAGAATTAGGAAAATGTGTTGTAAAATTAAAAATGTTTTGCATCCATTAAAACCACAAATTTTGGGTTTTGTTTGCTTTGTCCCCAAACAAAGCAGAACAGATCTGACCTCACAATGTAACAAGGTTACTGAGGGCCCACCCTCTGCTTCACTGTGACCCTATCTCCCATCCACATCTCCTGCAACTTCCACCTGCATCTCACATCCACAGTCCATCAGCATAGGAGAATACATGATCCGAGTCAGGCCAAGTTGAATAATTCTCTGGTACAAAGATCTTAATTCATCAGGTAGAGTCTTGAAAAAGGAAACAATTTTAGAACTCAGGTGCTCTCATTTAGCGGACATATAGATAGAAAAGAGACCAGTCTGGCTTCTTGATAGCTCTGCATTTTCCTCTATGGGATCCAGTTTATTGTCACCTACCCTGGACTCCATTAGACACTTTGAAATCAGGCTTCGATCAAGACATCCCTTGCTGTTATGACAATCAGTCAAAAAGGCGAGATACTTCTTGGGAAAGACATGAGGATGCCTCCCTCTGTGGCCCCGTCCACAGTTGCCTTGAAATGTCACAGCGCCCACTGAGGAGCATGGAGGGCAGAGGCCAGGGAATGGTCTGAGTTCACCTTGCAGGTGATATCTGGGTAGTGACAGACCTGGGGGATAAACAAAAGTGAGCAGCACAGAGAGCAAGAGTGTGAGGATATATGAGGGAAAACAGCTCAGAGAGTCAGAAACCCAACTGAGTTGGTGGTGTAAGAGCCCAGAGAAGTTCTTGCCATTTTTACAATGCCATTAAAGCAGTAAAACAAGTGTTTTTTCTTGCATGTGCACGTGATGAGAAGCCTTACCAGTAAATGCCAAGCACACAGGTTTATAACGGGTCATTTTTCAAGACTTGTACATGTAGTATATCCTTGTGTAGAACTTGTTTTAAATCCTTCCCATTTAAAATTAAGTGGAACATTTAAAGCAGAGAACCATAAAATAAAGATCAACTTTAAAAATCCATATGCAATTAAGAACTTCAAAAGGGAGATCAATATTTAACTACAAAAATATAATGCAAAACTCAAGCCAGAGCATTGGCAAAAATCATCTCTCCGAGACCATTTATAACATAGAAGTAGTTTTCTCAAAAAATTCTTAAATTAGCAAAGCCAATATGCATTAATCTAACCAATACTTAGTAAGCGCCTACTATGGGCACATATACCAAAACTAAAGTTAACATAGTAAAGATAATATTGAAATTATGAATCATAACTAAAAACCATCAATAAAGAAATAAATTAATAAAACAGAGTCAACTCACTCAGAGCCATGTTGATTCCCAAGCTAGGGCACAAAGGGGAGTGCCGACTTCCCATACACAGGCTCTGAGAAAAGACTTTGCAAGTGGAAACAATGTAAGTGAAGTCTCCTTTACTTGTTGAAACAGTGATATAATGTTCTAGGAGAAAACAACTGAGGTCTCTTTTGTATGAACACCATTTCCATATTTAATCTAACGTAGCAATACAACCATAGTCTACCTATTAGAACACTCTCCTACATGGCAGTACTGTAATAGGTAGAATTCAGCCTTTTAATCAGGCTTGTGATAATGCAGATCATGTGAGTGACAAGTGAACAATCATCGAGTCAGTCGTCTTACTCTACTGCAGAAGTGAGTTCTCACAGGGCTAAAAACAAATGATCTAGGAACATAATTAACTAAGAAAAGCATGTTGATACAGCATACCTGTAATCCCAGCATTCTGGAAGCTAAGGTAGGAGGATTGCTTGAGGCCAGGAGTTCAAGACTGGCCTGGACAACATAGCAAGACCCTGTCTCTACAAAAAAATAAAAATAAAAAAAAATAATCAGACCTGGTGGTGCCTGTAGTCCCAGCTACTTAGGAGGTTAAGGCAGGAGGTTCACTTGAGTCCAGGAGTTTGAGTATGCAAAGAGCTATGATTACACCACTGCACTCCAGCCTGGGTAACTGGGTTAGATCCTGTCTCAAGGGGAAAAACAAAGCAAAATATATATACAAGAAGGGAACCCCCCCAAAAATCCAAAATTTATTTATAAATATGTGTATTTATTTTACATGTTTAACTTCAGTCACCTTCAAAGTACTTTTCATTTGATGCAATACACCTATCAAGATGCTTTTTCACTGCTCAAAACAGTTTTTGAACTCATCAATTTTGATGCCTTTTAGTGCTTCTGCCATTTTTTGCTTCACCTCTTCAACATTGCCAAAACATTTCCGTTTGAGAAATTTTTTCATCCCGGGAAACAAAAAAAGTCACTCAGGGTGAGATCAGGTGAACAGGGAGGGTGGGGTATGGGGGTCATGCTGTTTTTGGTCAAAAATTGCTGAGCACTCGATGCAGTATAGGCAGATTGTTCATGTAAATCACCCACATTCAAATGGACAAATGTGTTGAAAGAATCTCCACACACAAAAAATTAATTGAAGCCTATCACAGCCTCTCAAAACAATGCTAGCTGGTACACTAATGCCGATGAGTTCCTAGAGCACTTACCTAGGGGGGAAGCCTGTAGTACAAGGGGCTCACCCTCCCTCCCTCTAAAAGATAATTCCAGTTTTGGGGGGATCCCCCCTTGTATCTGTGTAACACATCAATGATAGATAGATAGATAGATAGATAGATCCAACCTCCCCATCATCCCTGAGAGGAAACAACTGGATGAAACCACACAGCAAAGCGCCAGCCTCTGCCCAATGCCCCTCAGCTACCTGATGACATTTTATTGTGTCACAGCACAAGGCACAGGGCAAGTTCCTTTCCTTACTCTGCCCCTTTCTCCTCACCTTTGCCTGGCCCTTTGCCCATCAACTTCAGCTCCACAGAGTTTCACCCTGGTCCACCTCTGTCTTCATTATTATGTGGCTTTCTTCATTTTTAGCTAAAAATCAGGAGGGGACGCAATAGCAGAAACTGTGAATTCCCTGTTTTGTAAGTTCATATACAAATTAAGAAAAATATATATGGATATGTACATGCAGAGACGTATATGCTAAAATGATAATTAGTTAATATATGCAAAAATATCTTACATAAATATAAATAATATACATTCAGAAAGATAAGAAGGATTAGTATGTGTTAAATGCTGAGACCAACAGCAAGCCCGTAGACAGTGGGTTCTAAAACCCAGCATGCCTCAGTGTGCCCTGCAGGGACTGCAGGACCGCAGTCCCAGAGTACCTAAGCAGGTCTAGGGAGAGGCCTGAGAGCACACACTTGTAACATGTTCCCAGGTCACACTGTGCCACTGGCCCAGGGACCACACTGAGAACCTCTAGACTTAGTGTCAGCATCAATTCATCCTCCTGCTCCAGCTCTAGGGCTCGCGGAATTCCTGGGAAAATGGCATTCAGGAAAGGTCAATATGAAACAAGAAGGAAGGAGTGACATGGTTGAGAAGCAGTATAGAATCTCCCTGAAGGCAGATGGCTTGTGTCCCCAACGGCACAGGCCCCTAAGTTGACTTCAAGTTTGCAAAGTGCCAGATCACATAGTATAAATGCTATTGTGTTAAAAACTAACAGCACAAAAACCGAAGAACAAGAGATAATATTTTCTACAAAGATGGCAGAAATGGAAGGTCAACCCTGGACTTCTCAAGAGTTTCTCTTCAAATTAGAAAGGACAAACATGGTCTTAATAGCCCAAAGGCTGTTGGGAGAATAAGATGGGGCTCTAAGTTTAAATCCAACATTACAAGTTTAAAGAAATACCAAATTATGAACCGAGAATGTATCATTTGGGCTTCTGTGAAGAGAGGCACTGTTGCAGGAGGCAGCTCTAACACCTTTCTGTTGGTTTGAGACCTGGGAAGAATTGGGCAGATGGAGTCCTAATTTTCTCAAGTCTGCATAGGGAAAAAGGTGGAACTTGATATCATCAGATCTTATTTTAGGGAATATAAGAAAAAGTTCCTTCTTTCCTGTGAGAAAAGCAAGAACAGGGTAAATACAATGTGTTTTCATTAAAAAAAAACAAAAAAACAAAACTGACTTCAACTTTTTCTCCTTTCTTTTATATCATGATTTTAGTAATTGTTTCTGCCCCTACTACCAACAGTTGTTAGCTTCTCTACAAAATCCTAACAGTTCATTAGTGATGATACACGAATAGCAAAACCTGCCATGTTTAATTATGCTTCAGTCTCCTTAAAGTTAAAAAACGATGCATTATTCAAATTGATGTCAATTATTTTGAAATGAAGAATGCTACTTAACTAAGAATAATATACAATATACAAGCCGGGCTCGGTGGCTCAGCCTGTAATCCCGCGCCTTTGGGAGGCTGAGGTGAGTGGATTGCCTGAGCCCGTGGGTTCGAGACCCACCTGGGCAGGCGAGACCTCATCTCTATAATAAATCAAAAAATCAGCCGGGCGTGGTAGCACGCACCTGTAGTTCCAGCTACATGGAAGGCTGAGGCGGAAGGATCGCCGGAGCCCAGCAGGTCGAGGCTGCGGTGGCCGGGAGCGGCCACTGCACTCCAGTCTGGGCAACAGAGTGAGACTCCAACTCAAAAAAAAAAAGATATATATATATATATATATATATACGATATACATATATAATATATTATTTTCCCATCCATTCAAGAATCTCAATTTTATGATTCAGAAGTCATCATTGCTTTTTCTCTGGTGATAAAACCTTAACTTAAGAAACATATGAACACATCTTCAGATAGATGTGCGAAATGTCAACTATCAAACATAAAATACAATGAATTTGGGTCATGTCTCATTTAAAACGTGACATCAAATATTTAGGTTCACTGCAGTTGCACAGGAAGCCTGAGCTGCCATGTTTGAAATCTGACGATCCTACACTGGCATGCTCTGAGGAAGCCCAAGACACGTGAGAAGGCCGATGTTGGCACTCTGGGGACAGTCCATGCCGAGTCCAGCCTTGTTGTCCTATCAGCCCAGATATAAACATGAGTAAAGAGGCGTCCAGGGGATTTTAGGTTCCAATCTTCAGAGTCGCCCCTGGCTGCTGAAGCCTTCCCAGTTGAGGTTCCAAACATCACGAAGCACAGGCGGCCTCCCTGCCCCCATCTAAATTCCTGAACTACAGCCCCCCAGCAGCATCATAAAATAGTTTTTGTTTTACACTCTGTAGATAACAAGTGGGGCTTGTTCATAGGAACAGATAACTGGAGCACGCTAGCAATGAAGCGACAGCTGGAAATGACTCCATGCAGAGCAATTGAAAATGTGGTAAATGTATAAAGAGAACTAAAGTCCAGGGAATACCTTGAAATTAATATACAGAAACATGAAAGGGTATTGTATATTTCTTTTTAAAATGACCTTATTTTAGCCAGGCATGGAGGTTCATTTCTATAATCCCAGCACTTTGAGAGGTCGAAAAGGGAGGATTGCTTGAGCCTAGGAATTTGAGACCAGCCTGGAAAACAAAGCAAGACCTTGTCTCTACCAAAAAAAAAAAAAAAATTAGCCAGGTGTGGTGATGCATGCCTGTAATCTCAGCTACTTGGGAGGCTGAGGCAGAAGAATCGCCTGAGATCAGAAGGTCGAGGCTGTGATGAGCCATGGATTGTGCCACTGCCTGGGTGACAGACTTGACTCAATAAAAATAAAATGACCATATTTTTATAATTGTTATGATTACAAAATGGAGCTGAGAAGCTTTATCTTTAAAAAGGAAATGCCTACCCTCTTAGATTGTATTAAAACCAAAAGCTTTTCTGAACAAAAAATGTTTCTCTTAGCATGAAATAAATAGATAACATTGAGATGATGAATTCATCACTATGCAAAAAATTGTCTCCCAAAAATCAATGTAGGCATTCTTAGGCAGAATACTAAGAAAAATCGCCAATGGTGCTAACTTGTATACAATCCTTCCTCTTTGAGCATAGGTGAAACCCAAGCTATGATGAGAGACCACCCCCATAATTATTTCCTGTTACATGATATAATTGACCTTAAGATAGAGAGATTATTTGATAAGCCTAATCTAATTGCACTAGCCCTTTAAAAACTGCTTTCTCCTCATGGAAGCAGAAGGGAACATCAGAGAGATGTAAGGTGTGAAAAACATCTGATGCATGTGTTTGTCAGATGAAGGGGAACATATGAGAGAGAACTGGGGTATCCCCTAGGAGCAGAGGGCGACACCCAATCAACAGTCAGCCAAGATGCAGAGATCTCAGACCTGCCACCCTAGTAAGCTGAACTCTGCAACAGAGCTGCTCCGAGCCCTCTGAAGAGCTCAGCCCAGCTGGCACCATGACTTCAGCCTTGTGAGAACCTAATCAGAGAACTCAGGTCAGGCAGCCCAGGCTGCTGACATGCAGAGCTCCTAGCTGGTAAGCAAGTCTTGTTCTAAGAAGCTACTTGGCCGGGCTCAGTGGTTCAGCCTGTAATCCCAGCATTTTGGGAGGTTGAAGTGAGTGGGTTGCCTGAGCCCACGGGTTCAAGACCAGACCAGGCAACTTGGCGAGACCTCATTTCCACAATAAAATTTAAAAATTAGCCGGGTGTGGTAGCACACGCCTATAGCTCTGGCTACTTGGAAGACTGGGGCAAAAGGATCACTGGAGCCCAGCAGGTTGACACTGGAGTGGCCGTGAGCGTGCTACTGCACTCCAGCCTGGGCGAGGGAGTAAGACTCCAACTCAAAAAAAAAAAAAAAAAAGAAGCTACGTGTGTGGTGATTGACAACATGAATCCAATACTTTAGTTTAGACTCTAATCTCATGTTTCATATAGAAAATTAAAGTTTTAAGTCTTTAGCTACCTGCATTTTCCTTTTTAATTAATCCAAACTAAGTTAAAAGTCAGTTTTTCTTTAGTTTCTGACCAAAAAAATTACAATACTCATAGATTTCTCCCCCTATGCAGAAACATAATTTTTAAGTAAAACTGAGTATTTGATATTCAGAAAAGACAGGAAAAGAAGGACATATCTTCCTAAATGGACATATCACTTAAGCACTAAATGTCCTAGTGTTTCTTGAAGTACACTGCTTTTTAGACCTATTCTTCCCAGAAGAGTATAGTTTTTATTTTTCAACTTTTTCAGTCTAAAAAATTTAAGCATATAAAACCATTAAGAAGAATAAATAAAACAATGCTCTTACACCCTTAACCCAGATGGGACAGTTAATTTTCTGCCATAGTTGCTGTATATTAATGTGAACTATTCCTTTATTTCTGAACCAAAGTAAGTTACGGAAACATGACACTACTTCCCATGCTTCTCCTAAGAATGAAAACAGTCTCCTCATAACCAAAATGCCATTATCACAACAAAACAATTAACAAACTTCCACTTTCTCTAATGGCCCACCCATATTTTCAAATTTTTCCACTTGCCCTAAAGTGTCTTTTGCAAATTCTGTCCAACACAAGAATGAAACCAAGTCTCACATATTGTGTTTGCTATGACTTTTTAGACCATAAATCTAGAACAGTCCCCCAGTTGTTCTCTTTTTGTGCTTGTTTGTATGTTTTTGACATAACTTTTTTTAAAGCCTGGTCCAAATCGCCTGGTAGAATGTCCTACATTCAGGATCTGGCCAATCATTTACCCATTTATTAAATTCATTCCTCTATCTCTTGTATCTTCTGTACATTAAAACTCAGATTTTACTTTTGGTTGGTTTAGATTCAAATTAAACAATATAGGCAAGAGCACGTCATAAGGGTGCACATCAAACACATGGTATCAGGTTGTTCATTGTTGGTACTGTGGATTTTGCTGACAACAAGGCTATCATCAGAAAGGCATATTTTATCCAATAAAGGAAGCCAATAATTTGTAGTGTAACCTTCATAAATATTATGTTCTCCAACAACTTCCGCTACTAGTAGTATCAGTTACTGATAATTCTTGACTGAATCAATGACTACCTTAAAGCCTTACAAAATGATAATCTTGTAAATCCTACAATTTCTCCTAACTTTATTAGCAAGCAGATTGTTAAAGGTTTTGCTTTCTTTCTTTCTTTTTTGTTTATTTTAACACCTCCTGCCTTCCCTTCCCTGTCCCAGTACCACTATCTTATTTTTAAACAATTTTATTGAGGACTAATTTACATATAATAAATTCATCCATTGTGATGGTCAAGTTTAAGTTTTGACAATCATATAGAGTTGTGCGGTTATCACCAGAATCAAGATAGAGACATTTTTCAACTTTTTTATCTTAAAAATTTTAAACATGTAGAACAATTAAGAAGAATAAATAAAGCAAATGTTCTTACACCTTTAACCCAGATGCGACAGTTAATTTTCTGTCCCTCCTGCCCTTGGTAGTTAGTTCCCTCACTTAACATTTGCATCATTATAGTTTTGCTCTTTAAGAATTTTATTTAATGAGGCCTGGTACTGTGGCTCAAACCTGTAATCCCAGTACTTAGGGAGGCCAAGGCCAGAAGGATCACTTGAGTCCAGGAGTTCAAAACCAGTCTGAAAAGCATAGTGAGACTGTGTTTCTTCTACAAGAAAATTTTAAAAATTAGCCAGGTGTGGTGGCAGGCACCAGTAGTTCCAGCTACTCAGAAGGCTAAGGTTGAAAGATTACCTAAGCCCAGGAGGTCAAGGCTGTGGTATGCTGTAATCATGCCACTGCACTCCAGCTTGGGCAACAGAGCAAGATCCCACCTTAAAAAATAAATTCATTTAATAGAATCGTATTATAGTATAGGGTCTCTGGTGTCTGGTTTCTTTCACTCTGTAAAATGCTCTTGAGAGTCATCCATGTCTTTGCATGTGAAAAAAAAATAGCTGTTCCACTGAATTGAGTAGAATCCCATGGTATCAATATAGCACAATTTGCTCATCTATTCACCAGCTGATGGACACTTGGGCTGTTTCCAGGTAGCAGCTATTGTAAATAAAGTTGCTATGAACATTCACATACTGATGTTTGTGAGACCATATGTTTCATTTCTTCTGGGTAGATACTTAAGAATGGGTTGGCTGAATATGCATAGACTTAACTTACGAAATGTGAAACTTCCAAAATTGTTGTGCTATTCTAAATCTGAATTGCCCGGCAACGTACCCTGCACTCTTGCCAATACTTGCTATTTTCAGTCCTTTTAATTTTAGCCATTTCAGAGGATACAGTGGTATCACTGTAGTTTTGTTTTTCTCTGATGATTAGAGCTATTATGCACCTTACCATGTAACTAACTGCCTATCTTTGCTGGAAATACGATTGCTTAAATTTTTTGCCCAGATTTTAATCAGGGGACTGTCTTCTATTAAGTTATAAGAGTTATTTTGTAGATGCTAGATACTAATCTTTTATCAAATATGTTTTATGAATATTTTCTCCTAGCCTGTAGCTTGCCAATATAGCATTTTTTTCCTTTTGTGGTTCAGATGTATTATATTAATACGTAAGAAATATTTGCCTAACTTAAAATTGCAAATTTTTTTTCTCTACTGCTTTCTTCTAGAAATTTATGGGTCTATGATCCATTTTGAGTGAATTTTGTGTAAGAATGGGGATTTTTTTTCTTTTCCTCTTTCTTTTTTTTTTTTTTTTTTTTACATATACATATTCAATTTTACTGGAATCATTTGCTGACCAGACTATCCTCTCCCCCACTTAATTACCTGAACATCTTTGTCAAAAATTAATTGACTATGTAAGTATGATCTGTTTGGGGATTCTATTTAAGTCATTATTTTCTATCCTAGTGTCAATGCCAAGAGCTGGAATTGGTTTTTACTTAAGTAGCCTTATAGGAAGTCTTGAAATCAAGACTACCAGTTATCTTTGTTTAGTTGTTGTTGTTGTTTCCAGCAATAGATTATGCTAGGATATTTATATTTCCATATAAATTTTAGAATTAACATATACCTGATTCTATCAATTCTGATCAATTTCCACCAAAAAAAAAAAAAAGCCTGTTGGAGCTTGTTGGGGTTGCATTAAATCTATGTATAATAAATTAGAGGAAGATTAGCATTTTAACAACAGTTTTCTGATCCATCAAAACTATATATCTTTTCATCATTTATTTAGGTTAGTCTTTTTATATTTCTCTCAGCAATGCTGGGTAGCTTGTAATATACAGTTATTTCACATAGTTTGTCAAATTTATCCCTAACTATTTCACATTTTATGATGCCATTGTAAATGGTATTGCTGAATATCCACTATATTACTATTTACTCAATGCTTTTAATTTATTCACTATGTTGCAATCTATTACAGTATTTGTTTGTTTGTTTGCTTATTTATGGTTTTGATACTCAAACTTCCAAAATTTTCCCAGTGCAAGCCCCATTAGGTTGGCTCCTGTTTCCCTCTAAGGCAAATTCATTGGACTGAGCATCCTCGAAGTTAGAGAACCAGATTCTGCAGGCTCTTCCTTGAGTGAATTCCTTTAACAAGTGGAAGGTCCCATCATGGTGGGCATTCTGCTGGGAACGGGATGAAAATGAGAGATGCTGGTAGTCAGGGCATCACTTATCTCTTATCATGGAGTTTGTCCAGAAAGGAAGAGTTTAGGTGGATGATCCTATATTGAAAAAGAGCTTTTCATCAGATCTGGCATTTCTCTTCAATATTCTCCCCACAATAAACCTTACTCAAGTTGGTGAAGATGAGCATCCAAATGCCAATACCTACCTCATCCAAATACCCATGATTAAGGAACAATGGTTCTAGAATTAGACAAAAAAGAATTGGCTTCTACTAATTACTTAAATCTGGGACTTAAATCCTCTCTTGTGAATAACTAAGGCTGCAACCTTAAACTAAATAGAGCAAAGTAATAAATTAATGCTTTTTCAATAGTTTCCTACCCAGTCCCATAATATCAGGGCATTGAGGATATCCTGAGACAATCACAGCTGGAGGAAATCTGTGCTTTTCCCCCTCCCACTCTCACCCCTCTTCCAGGTCCAATCTTCCTGCTGACTGCCAGGGAGGTCCTCGAAGTGGTGCTGTGTCTGAGAATCAGGGTCAGGCTTCTGAACCCTGCCTTACTTGCACAAGTACTTGTGGGTGACAGTGGAATGACTAATGTCTAGTAAGACATGATCATCTCTTAGTGTATTCCTGGTTTTTCATCAAGTTATTGCTACACACAAAAACCATCACTTTTTTAAATTCTGAAAACCATACAAAAAATATAATTATTTTCTACATGGAAAGAGGATGGTGAATTATAGGTAAATTAGTGGTATTATAGAAAACAAACAACATCACTGCAAATGAAGACCAAGAAGAACTTGCTGGTTAAACTTATTTTTTCCCAAGCAAAAGGGCAAGATAAATAATTTTGGCGGAATTAAAAAAGGGTTTCAGAGAGTTCAGGCAATTACATTGCAGTGCTCAGAGTGAAGAAAGCAGTGTAGCTGATTTATAACTCAATCTGGTTAGAAGAGGGTCTAGTCACACTATGCTACCTAAGAACTCAAAAAACAACATAACTTTCACCTAGGACATAAATAAATGTATATTTAACTTAAATTTTGAAAATTTAGATTTATTCCATTTTAATTCCAAGAGTTCCAAATTTTATTCAGTTAAAAGTTTCATTCACATTTCTCATGAGAGTGAAACCTGGGCTCAGTCAACTCAAAGGTGATTCTATTAATGAATACTCTAGAGTTCTACCTACTATAGTTCTCTACTGAACTAATCCAGAGAAGAGTTATCTCTTGTGTTGGTATTTTGTGACAAATAAATTCCTAAATGGGTCTAAATTTTTTTTGGCATAAACTAAGTCCATGTTGGGAGAAAAAGTAGAACTTAATAATTTACAAACCTGTCACTAATTCATAATTCTTAGAAGGAATGTTCTAAGGCTGTTAATAAATGTAATCCAGCTTTGTTTCCATTTTAATCACAGACAGTGGTAGACAATAAAGGAACATAGGTTATTGCAAGACTCAACAGCCAATAAATCTTTTTATTGGTCTTAAATGAGATAAATTGAGTAAGTGATGATAAAGTGCTGTACTCTAGTTTGGGGAATCCACAATAAAGTAGGAGCCCTGAGGCAGAATAACAACCACTCATTGCTCCAATGGGTAAAAACAAGAGTATCAATTGTTTATTATGATGATGCTACAAGCAATAGTAAAAGTGGCAAAAACAAAACTAGGAACAGTTTGCCCTCACTTGGAGTGAGATGTGGTCAGGGTTAATAAAACGCCATGTTTGTAATTAACCACCACCCTCCAGAATACCTCAGTGTCTGCCCCCTAGGCTTACAATCTCTTAGAATTCCAAGTCTCTCTTCAAGCTACTGTCACTGCAATCTGGGCAAAGAGTGATTTTGGTCAAATGCATCCTATGCCAAAGAAGTCTACACGTCCCAAAGAAGGAAAAAATCATGACAGAGAAGAGCTTGTCATCCTCAGTGGCACCAGATGGCATAGATAAAAAGACATGGCGCTCTCCAGCTTAGCCACGAGGCAGTTTCATCACCGTCGATTATACATGCCCCAAAGGTGTGCAATCCAAACGAACATGGAGACTCTTCAGTGACAGCTGAGACTGAAATATTCCATCTGTGTCTAATACAGAGATTGCATCCTTTATTATCCATGAGAGCCTTTCAGAATATAACTATGCAATTTTTTCTTTTGAGAGACAATGGCCTTCCCATTAGTTTTTTTTTTTTACCCTTGTATCTGCCTGCATGTTTGCTTTTGGGAGGATAGCATAAGTTTAAGAAACAAAGCTTAGCACTCTTCTATCTTGAATTCTAACATCAATTTGAGCCTTGCAAAACTACAGGCTAATTTTTCTATATATATGACAAAATGCAGTCATATGGGAACTCTGCTTATAGAGCAGTATAACTATGCTATCGAAATTAACCACTTAAAAGCAAGGCATTAACCGGGCTCGGTGGCTCAGCCTGTAATGCCGCGCTTTGGGAGGCTGAGGTGAGTGGATTGCCTGAGCCTGCGGGTTCAAGACCCGCCTGGGCAACTTGGCGAGACCTCATCTCTACAATAAAATCAAAAAACTAGCCGGGAGTGGTAGCACATGCCTGTAGTTCCAGCTACTTGGAAGGCTGAGGCGAAAGGATCACCGGAGCCCAGCAGGTCGAGGCTGTGGTGGCCACTGCACTTCAGTCTGGGTGACAGAGTGAGACTCCAACTCAAAAAAATAAATAAATAAAAATAAAAGCAAGGCATTGCCACCATAAGTACATTGATATATAGAGATACTTAGATACACATCTCAAACAGTCTATAACTTGAGAGGAAAATGAAAAGAATAAAGAATGATTTATGTAAAAACTAAAAAAGAAGAAACAATGATCACGAGTCAGAACCATAATCAATATGAATTTGGCTTTTCAATTTACTCACTTTTTCAGAAAAACACAAGAACACAAAAAATAAAATAATAATGGGTTACCAAAAGGGCTAAATTGTCCAAAGCAAGCAGATAATGAAATATGCGGGTCATTCTCAAGATATAAAAACAATAAAAAATATAATGAGGTGTTCTAGTGACTTTTAAAAATGAGATCAAAGTGTTTTCCAAATGCCTAACGGGTGCTCTACTACATAATAGGACAATGCT
Source organism: Carlito syrichta (assembly GCF_000164805.1). Lineage (NCBI taxonomy): Eukaryota > Metazoa > Chordata > Mammalia > Primates > Tarsiidae > Carlito > Carlito syrichta. Next base: position 241,112 of record NW_007247396.1, read on the forward strand.
TCTTTCATACTCTGTAGACTTATAATGCAATACCATCTAAAGAGGATAATTTAAGAAACCAAGTTGTAATAAATGTTATTGCTATATTAACGTTCTGAGACACAGGAGATGTCTACTAGGTATTACCTTTCAAGACAATACCGTAAGGAAACACACCTTCAGCCTCCGTAAGATGTCATCTGTAGTTTTATCATACTGAGCTTTCACATTATAGAAACTAGAACCTGGGGAATTAGCCCATTAACACCTACAAGGCTCAATGGGCCTCTTTTCCTTGGGAAGACAGACAAGAATCCAGGGAACAAGGTGAGAGTGTAAACTCTCTTAAGAAAGAACATTTTGTTTTGGTTTTTGTTTTCCAAGAGCCAGTTCTAAAAGAGGCATCAGGATCAATGTGGAAAAAGATCTGGTCATGGAAGAAGCCAAGTGCTTGTTTTTTATATCTCTATGACTACGAAGATGGGTAACTGGTAGTCACAAAGTCACAGCTGTATGACTCCCTAAGACCCAGCTGAAACTTGCAACCAAATATACTAATATGCGTTACCAACCGAGAAGGTTCAAAGGCTTGGCACAGGTTTCAACCTGGGATGCTTGCCTCATACACACCCAAGAGTCGCTTTCTTCACTTAACAAGTTCCAAATCCCAGACTCTGTATTCAATCTGTCAGTAGTCCTGACTTAACAGAGAAGGAATATCTTTCTTCCTCTTTCAGACACCAGGCTCTAGTACCTGCCCAGTCCTGTTTACTGCGGGACTCTGGCCTTCACAGCATATACTCCCTCAACATCTTCAGAAGTTCCTTTTCTTCTGCCTTTAATTGTTATCTACTAGCCTTAAGTTAAAAGGGGAGCCACCTGATAGAGCAGAAAGGTCATAGGGGTGGATTAAGACAGCCTCCTTCCAAATCCCAACTCAGCTACTCTGTGGTTTAGCAACTCACAACTTTAAAATGATTTTCTCGATAGAAAACTAGGAATGACAGTAGCACTTTTACTGTCCTACCTACTAGGATCTTCAAGAGGATAAAAGGAAAAATCAAGTGAACATTCTTTGCAAGTCCAAGAGTGTTATTACAAATATACATATGTAACAAATCCTCATTCCAACAAACATACACCTTCTTCTTTAGAATCCATAGCTACACTTCTTGATTAAACTGTACACACTTGTCTCAGTCTCAACACCTTTTACTCTTCCTTAAGCTCCAAACATAACCTAGTCAACCAATTCCACTTGAACCGGTAGAGGTCTTCTCCTTCCTGCATCTTATCATTGAGTATGGCTTCCATCTTGAAGCCTTTGTCTTGCTTAACCTCTGAACGTCTTTCTCCTTGATCATTGTTCACTGGAGTAGTAAAGTTGTGCTGTACTCACTCAAGAACTTTCTGGGAATAAGCTGAGTACAAACCATAAATAAATGAATTGAGATGTAAAAATAAAATCCCAAGCCCTCCAACTGATTGAATCGGTCCCTTCTCAGCCAAGAAAACCCCAGAGCAGTCTTAAAATCCGAGTTTCCACTCATGGCAGGAAGGGAGATAAGACATATCTTGTCATATACCTTCCCTCACTAATCACCATCAAGCTTCTTTCCTAGGGGATTGACACAAATCATCCTTTTCCAAAGATCCCACCAGTGCTATCAACCATCAGTCTGAAGCTGCCTCTCCCTTTTGTGGTTTTGACAGAACAACCCATCAGTTTCCCTTTCTCATAAGACACCACTGACCACAAAGTGCTTCTGGCCAGGCTACAGAGGATGCACAGTGAGGGCCTCTGTGGCCACTGCTTCACCTTTTGATGTCAGAGGCCCGAGAATGCCACCCTCAGATCATGCTAACCCGCTGGTTTTTGAACATATGAACCATGGAAAGGTATGAAGCTCAGTTACAAACATGCATGTTTTCTCCTCATAAATATTGATGACTCCTCCTACAGCTTATTAAATATTCATATTTATCCACTCCCTCACCATAAATTCCTGTTTCCTTTGCCCCTCCCTCGAAGTCCCCATTCCAGCTTCTAGCCTGAGGTTGCACTTCTCAGTCAGTCAGGACAGTCGCAGGCTGCAGCCCTGTATGGGAAATAAAGCTCCTGTTCAGGTTTGTGAGTGTCATCACTCTTCAGTTGATGACATAAACATATTTGCGATGTAATTCACATATTTGCGATGGTAAAATAATGGAAAAACCATGACTATAAAAATATTTGACCTATTAGTACTTAGAAACCAGACATCAACACGTAGTTTCCTATATAGCTGGAATTCTGGATACTATGTTTAGTTTATTGAGTTTAAAGTATTTCTAAAGGACTTGGAGTCCATTAAAAATAAAAGTCCAGGCCTTTATTGAATCCTTGGGTGTGGCCATTCAAATGGAATAAAACACACACACAAACACACAAAGAATAGCAACAACAAAAATACTAAGGGCTGCCTTATCTAGCTGGCTAGTGAGGCCCATCCACTCTGACCCAGACCCTCATTCTGTCCTAATAGCCTTCTTGTTGTCGTGCAAAACTTCTTTTACATTATTCCTTGATCAGTTTCTCAAAATCCTCCACGGAGTTTCAATGAATATAAGGGCAAGATGAATATATGACTAGTAGGATGCGGTGGTGCTAAAGGGAGACTATCAAGTTCTCCTGTAAACAACTCACTTAAGCAATTTCTCTGAGAAAGAAAAAGGATAAGGAATCACAAAGATATGAATTCAAAGGGGAAATAGAGGAAGTGTTTGCTTTCCCTGCTTGGTTTTAAGAAAGCAGAGCAGTCCCATTTATGGGCTGAGCTGAGTCAGTGCCCTAGGGAGGCTGAGGACAGGATAGAGGGGCGTGTAAAGTCATGGGGTCTCAGGCTAAGAAGGAGGAAATGCGATTGAAAGGCAGGTAGACAAGTTCCCTTGGGTGGGAGAAGTGATTCCAGGTCTCCAGTGTGGAAATTAATGAATTTTGGATACAATAAGGTAAGGAACTAAGAAAGTTTGATTACGTCTCAAGTGACTAAGCTTGATTAAACTTTGTTCTTTTCTGTAAGTATCTAGGAAGATCATCTGCTAAGAGTTACAAAGGTAGGACTGGGGTTTAACAAGGACTTTGTGGTTTTAGAATCACAACTGAAGGGAATACAGAGGGAGCCAGACAAGTCTGATGATTTCTCTAGTTAATCTGAATTTTTAAAATACTGTTTTATTTTCTCCAGCAGTTTTCAACAGCCAAGTCGTAGATGATGAAAGAGTAAAATAAGATAATGTCTCCATAACTTCATTTTCAGTCCAAAGGCTTTGACTTCATTGCCCCAGAACATACTCCAACTGCTGGGCTGCCATTTTGAAAATGCATGAGTTGGGGATGGAGGAAAAGGAATCAGCAGCTGATCTGAGAATACACTCTAAGTGAATGCTCAGCTAGTGAAGATTCAGCAATTCTTTATCTTCAGGGTCAAATGCTCATTAAAATTGCATCACTATTCATAACAAAAGGTGCATTTCTTACCTATCACCACCCAGCTTGAGCATGAGAATGAACAGAAACATCTCCCTTTTACTGAGAAAAGCTACTGCTGACAGCAAAGAACTCCCTCTGTGTGCAAGCCCAGCAGAGCCACTGACGGGTGGTCTGCAGCCCGGCTGGACTCAATCTGTCTGTTCGTTAATGTTAATGGCCACTGTTGCACAGCACTGCTGCACTCTGCTCTGGAGCTTGCCAGTCAGCACGACATTTTTCTTCCAACTGAGCTGGTCCATCTCTGATTTCTGCTGTGCCAACAGAGTCTGTCAGCTACTGTCACTTTCCAGATGTCAGTGGCTATATGACATTGGTGGGGATCATATCAGAATTATCCTTCAAACACTTAGTGCCACCTCCCACAAGTTTCAGAGTTGGTCACAGGTGCATTTCTTTGGTTTTCTTTGTGCTTGTTTGTTTGCTTTAATTCTCACAGGATAGTCTAATAAAGGAAAGCAACGGTTTCCTAAATATTGGGTGAACACACTCCAGAGCCTCAAACTCACTCATGGGTAATACCCAATTGCTTGAATGTAGAACATATGTAGATTTCATGGACTCCATCATCTTGAAGATGGCCAGGGGTTGTCAAAAAATGACATCATTAAGGAAAAGAAGGTCTTCTGACTTAACTATAGATCAAAGGTATTTTTAAGTTTTAAGGCATTCCAAAGGGTACATTCAAATGACTAAAAGAAAAATAAAACATGGCAAGTTGAACGAATTAGAGCACATGCAGAAAGCAAGATTTCTATGTCTGCCTTAATTTTCACTTTATATGAACCATATTTTCTGTTTGCTAAATTGGGAACATTAAGACACAGTTTCAAAAAGCAATTTCTCTTCTATTTTCCAGATTAAAAAAAAAAAAAGAGCCAGGTTCGGTGGCTCAGCCTATAATCCCGAGCTTTGGGAGACTGAGGTGAGTGGATTGTCTGAGCCTGCGGGTTGAGACCCGCCTGGGCAACTTGGTGAGACTGCATCTCTACAATAAATCAAAAAATCAGCCAGGCATGGTAGCGCGTACCTGTAATTCCGGCTACCCGGAAGGCTGAGGCAGAGGGATCGCCGGCGCCCAGTGGGTCGAGGCTGCAGTGGCTGGGAGCTGCCACTGCACTCCAGTCTAGGCAACAGAGTGAGACTCCAACTCAAAAAAAAAAAAAATCACACCTTTTTCAAAGATGATACCTTATCTTTAAGTGACATTTTTAATCATGTGTGCCAAACTGCCTCTTTTGTGTCCCACAAATCTTTCCTATCTGATTAAGTAGTGTTTTGAAATGGATTATTCAAATAACCATAATTCAAACAAAAGAATGAAACCCCCAGGAAGGAAATCTATATTTATTTGTCTTTTCTCATATTCATTCTCCTCTACTATTTTTTTAATCAATATTTTTTATTTTGATATTGTGGGATACAGTTAAGGGTTTAGGTATACAAACATGCTTCGTTCAGACACCCTTGTTGATAAGAGGTGTCTCCCTGTACCCAGACAGATGTTTACTACCATTAATCCCATCTCCCTTCCCCTCTGCCCCCCCATAGTTTCCCACAACTGTCAGTCATTTTCTTATGGTAATATGTTGGATGATCAAGGTCTACTATATGAGTGAGAACATGTGATACTCAGATCTTTGTTTGTGAGAGGTCACTCAGTATTATAGACTCTAGCTCCATCCAGGTTGCTGCGAAATTCAGATTGTGTTCTTTTTTATGGCTGCATAGTATTCCATCGTGTAGGGAGAGGAGAACCTATTCAGTAAGCAGTGCTGGGAAAACTGGCTGACCACATACAGCAGACTCAGACAAGACCCCTAACTATCCCCATACACAAAAATTAACTCTAAATGGATCAGAGACCTAAATGTAAAACCTCAAACCATAAGAACCTTAGAAAATGCAGGATACACCCTTATGGAAATTGGAACTGGCATCCAATTCCTGAACAAAACCCCAAACCCACTGGCCATAAGAGACAAGATAGAAAAGTAGGACCTCATTAAACTGACAAGCTTCTGCAAAGCCAAAGAAACCACCAAGAGAGCAGGGAGACAGCCCACAGACTGGGAGAAAGTATTTGCCAACTCCAGGTTCGACAAAGGCTTAACATCTTGGATCTAGAAGGAACTCAAATGAGCTGAAAAGTAAAAAACAAACAACCCCATTATAAAGTGGGCAAAAGATATGAACAGACGCTTCTCAAAGGAAGACATCCGAGCAGCCAACAGACACATGAAGAAATGTTCAACCTCACTAATCATCAAGGAGACGCAAATCAAAACCACACTGAGATACCACCTAACTCCAGTCAGAATGGCAATTATCAATAACTCAAAAAATAACAGTTGCTGGAGAGGGTGTGGTGAAAAGGGAACACTTCTACACTGTTGGTGGGAGTGCAAACTAGTGCAACCTCTGTGGAAAATAGTGTGGCGATTTCTAAAAGCTCTAAATATCGACCTTCCATATGACCCCTTAATCCTCTACTATTTTTAAACTAGTTCTCTACTCTAACTCTGAGGAGAAATTTCTGTCCTGTCATGAGTTCCCTGCGCTGCTGTTATTCCTGACTAAGACACTTCCTGGAGCCCCATTCCTCCTGGCCCTGCCTAGTGGCCCAGTTCACATTCTAGGACCTGTCAGTAGAGTGGGTCAGTCCTGGCTCTCAATAGCTTCTCCTGCTACACTAGGCCACGCCCATCCTCTGCTTCCTTTCCCTCCTTCCATGGCACACATGGCCTGTATTACTTCTACAGAAACATAATTAGACTTTCAAGTATACCTTGTCTTTACAATAAGATCATGAACTTTTCAAGACCAAAGGCAGTATTTTCTACTGTTTGGTAGTTCCTACTAGTCCACTTTCATATTGCCACTCCATAAATAATTAATAAACCTAATATCAAAGGGCCACTACTCTAAGTTATGCAGCACACCTATTATTCCATCCAAAATGCTGTCAATAGTCAGAGGGAATTTTTGGAAAAGAATTTTTAATTATCCAATGATGACAGAGGTCACCCAAAACAGCAAAAAGCAAATTCATACTGAATAAGAAAGCAATAATTTAACAGTGAGGGAATACCTGGCTGAATGACACAAATAATTAATTCTAAAGAACATTCTTGCTGAGAATACATTACTGAGTATTGCTCCGAGTGGGAATGAAATCTGTAAAAGATTTCAGTCTGAATCGACCATAAGATTTGGAGACATTGTGATTTTAAAACATTTCATTAATTATTTGCCAGTATCTCCTGAGGAAAAAGCACACTAAATGCAAAAGAGAGGAAGAGGAGCTAAAGATCAGGATTATGATTAGCAACAATACTTGTGAAATCTGATTGCCAATCTAACTTTTCTTGTGAAAGCAACCACAACTACTGCTCTTTTACCGTGAATGACAAGAAGGCCCGCTGAAAGGTGCCCCGGCTGTCAAAGGCAACACCAAGGACTCCAACAAAAAGCAGTGCACGTGAGATTTCTGACCAAGAACAGCATATAATGAGTCTAGTATTGAGGAAAGGCATTAGCCATAAGGTTACTAATTTGAAGGATAACATTTTTCATGTTCTTGTTTTGTGCCCAGAAGGCATATAAGAACTCAAAATCAGCAAATCTATTACTTGCATAGAAAAAAAATCATATTTCTTGCCAGAAAAAATTTGAAATTCACTCTCAGGTCATGTTAGTAATTAGGTTGGATCAGCACATCGATCACAACACACCAGCCTCCCTCAAGATCTCGCCTGGTCGGTCTTCAATTTCTTGTCACTGTGCCCACCTTCCCCTACAATGGCCACTCCAGCATCCGGCTCCCACCACCCCCAACTCCTCTTCTGGTGAATGACTTACCACACTACCCTCTTCACCCATTCCTGATTTCCTAGCTTATTTGCAATTATAAAAATCAATAGGACTAGTGTTGATTACCCTTAAAAGAAGAAGAAAGTGGCTTTTAAGCCCCAGGGTTCTGTAAGCGAAACACAGAACAAAGAAACTCCCTTTAAAACATTTAATAAAGTGTTAAGAAATCGATTATTGTCTCCAGACTGCTGTCATAGAGAATAATGAAAAATCCAATAAACAGAATTGCAAAATCTTCCTTTTTGTTCTTTGACAAATTTGAAAGAAAACAGATAAATATCTTCAGTTTACTCAGAAACATAATCGAGCTACATGTTTTCAAAAATTACAAAACTTACAAAATATATGTATTATGCCTAAAAATTAATTTATTTAAAATAGTATATGCATTCTCCATAAAAGTATCAACCTCATTTTTAATATATTTCTCAATTTTAAAAAAATCAGCTGAATTATTAGCAATAGCTAAGTATCTTTAAACTCAGTCTACCTATACTTTGTTAAAAATATACTCAAGAGCATCTAAAAGTTTGTGTTGGCGTGAAAAGATAGATCTATAACAACTATAGTTGGTCAGGTGCAGTGGGTCATGCATGTAATCCCCATCACTTTGGGAGGTGGAGATGGGAGGATCATTTGAGCCCAGTTCAAAACCAGCCTGGGCAACATAGCAAGACCTTGTCTCTACAAAAAAAAAAAAAAAAATTTAAAAATTAGAAACTAACCAAGTGTAGTGGCACATGCCTGTAGTCCTAGCTACTTGGGAGTCTGAGGTGGGAGGATGCTTGGGCATATAAGTTGGAAGCTGCAGTAGGCCATGATTATGTCACTACTGCACTCCAGCCTGGGTGACAAAGTGAGATCTCATTCAAAATAAATAAATTAACCAAAATAAAATAAATAACAAGGAAAGTTAATTTTTTCAAGAAAAATTAAAAGAACTCAGGAAATATTTTCTTCCATATTAAAAAGTGGCCAAATAGTTATATATAGACTATCAACTAACCATTTCTCAGAGATAGATGAAGTGCCAAAATAAAGACATAAATAAAAGTTATACTTGAACTGCCTAATTCTGACAAAATAATCCCCCTTTCTAAGCTAATTCTCAATGACTCTCCTTGATCCACTATTTTTAGCTAAATAAAATTGGCAGAGGGTGGGCATGGAAGCAGGCAGCACAGCACCTACCCCTCTGCAAATAACCAGGGAACCACAGCTCAGTGTCCTGCCCATGTTCAGAGGCTGTCTCCACTGGAGCTCACACTGTGAATACACTGTAAACTTTGTGATGTCTGAACCTCAAGTTCTTACTAAAGTTTTGGATTTCCTCATCTTGATTAACAAAGTCCAGACCCAATATTATGTGGAATTCATAAATGAAAAAAGAGTACGGGCGGGCACAGTGGCTCAAACCTGTAATCCCAGTACTTTGGGAGGCCGAGGCAAGAGGATTGCCTGAGCCCACGAGTTTGGGACCAGCCTGGGCAACATGGTGAGACATGGTTTCTAAAATAATCAAAAAATAAGCCAGGTATGGTAGCATGCGCTTATAGTTCGGGCTACATGGAAGGATTGCAAAAGCCCAGTGTCAATGCTGTGGTGGCTGTGAGAGTGCTACTGCACTCCAGCCTGGGCAACGGAGTGAGACTCCAACTCAAAAAGAAAAAAGAAAAAGCGTACAATATGTGGCCAGTCAGTAAGGGCATGTATTAGCCCTCAAGCCTCCTATCACTTCTCATAGTCAAGCAGCTTAGAGACAAGACCCAAATAATGCTGCCTTTGACGAAAGGAAACAATTTGAGCAATGGACATGCTAAGCAATATGATTATTCTGAGAAGCATCTAAGGGTCCTGGTTTTAATTTAAATCACAGAAAGTTAGCCAATCTAATCCAGTAGCACTGTCATCCAAGAAGTTGTCACTGCCAAAGCATTTGTCAGCCAGATATGACCAGACTAGTCCCAAGAAACAAATTAGACATTTTTAGAAACTCATTTTGATGCCATTATAAAGGCATGACAAATGCCATTTCAAAGAACAACGTTTTGACAATTTAAGCAGAAGAGTCAACTTTCTATGAAGTAATTAACTAAATCTATAAAATTCAATATTTGTTAATAGATTAAAAAATTATTTCAATCTATTTTCTTCATAAAAATTCAGAAGGGAATAAAGTTAGAAGTATTTTTGGCTTGTGGTCTCCCATTGATATTAGTGTAATTAAAATCAATAGATGTCTTGTCTTAGGATGCAAACACTAATGGTTACCTAACAAAGGTAACTTTATTCAGCATTTATTCACTGGGTGTTTTTTTTGTTATTGTTGTTGGTTTGTTTTGTCAGACACAGTGCAAGGCACTAAAATATCAGTACTGTTTCTTACAGTTTACAAAGCGTCTCTGCACACAGAGGCAGTTCTTAGTAAATTAGAGATAAAGTGGACATGAAGTAGAAGGTCACAAATAACACAATCACAGTTAGAAGTGGCCAAAATGTGCATGCCTACTTCAGTAAAAGTTCATCTACAATTAGAGTTCCATAAGTGTCACCAAAAAACGTGAATTAATTCAAATATAATAGTTTAGGAATAAAAGAATCACATGTTTTACTAAAAAAATAACCAAAAGATTACTCTATTAAAACATCTTTTTCATTTTATCTAATTTCTTTTAAAAACATTATTGAATATTAGGATAAATTTTAAGGAAAATTAGTGTGTCAACAAGAAAAATGCTCTCTTTATCTTTTTTTTTTTTTTTTTTTTAAGTTGGAGTCTCACTCTGTCGCCCAGACTGGAGTGCAGTGGCCGCTCCCGGCCACCGCAGCCTCGACCTGCTGGGCTCCGGCGATCCTTCCGCCTCAGCCTTCCAAGTAGCCGGAATTACAGACACGCGCTACCAACGCCCAGCTGATTTTTTGATTTATTGTAGAGATGAGGTCTCGCTGCCCAGGTGGGTCTCGAACCCGCGGGCTCAGGCAATCCACTCACCTCAGCCTCCCAAAGGCGCGGGATTACAGGCTGAGCCACCGAGCCCGGCTTCTCTTTATCTTTTAAATATTGTGCCATAACAATGATGTCAGAATTTGTAAGTAAGTGGCTCTTCATCCATATCCAATTAAATTTGGCTCATATGCTGAGGAAAATGTAGATTTCTAACTAGACTTGCAAGAATTTAGCCCACTCCCCTACATGCAGCAATTTGGTAAAGCTGCCTCTTTAAAGGAGCCCTCCGGTCTCTGGAACACCTGGTCCCTGCCATAGCCTGAGCCATCTGCTTGATTTCTACAGGTGAGAGTATGAGCCTCCTGCTGGTATTTCTAATTTTATTTATGCTAACCAGCCTCATCTTCCACCACTGTCTTCTCTTCGCTAGTAAATGACCTTAAATCATTATTACTTTTGAGTATCTTAAATTCTAATTCACAAGTAGAAAACTGTATTTTATCCCTCAGTACATTTTCTGCCTTCTTGTTAGTAATAAAACCAACAAAATTGTAGTCACACACTTGCCAGAAGTGGCAGGCTAATTTTCCCAGCCTCCCTTACAGCTAAGTGAGATCTTATAACTAAATTAAAACCACTGATTCTGATTCAGTAGGTCTGGGGTGCAATTCATTCTCAGACATTATCATTTAATCTGGGTGGTGTCCAGAAGTCCATTCTTTTACACTACTCCTATGAATCTAATATGAGGGCGACCCTCCAAAAACAGAATTATCTTTTGGAGGGTGGACCCCTTGTAGTAGACATCCCCCACTAGGTAAGTGTTTTAGAAACCCATCAGTGTACCAGCTAGTGTTGTGAGAGGCTGTGCTCAGCTTCACTGAATTATATTTTGGCGATTCTTTCAGTGTGTTTGCTCATTTTATGATGAGTGATTTACAAGCTCATTTGCCCACACCACACTGAGTATTCAGCAGTTTTTGACCAAAGATGGCATAACTCCCCATGCCCCACCCTCCCTATTAACCTGATCTTGCCCTGAATGACCTTTATTTGTTTCCCCAGGTGAAAACTGTCCTCACAGTAAAATGTTTTGCTGATGTGGAAAAGATGAGACAAAAAACGGCAGAAGCACTAAAAGGCATCAAAACTGACGAGTTCAGAAACTGATTTGAGGAGTGGAAAAAGCGTCTCAATAGGTGTATTGCATCAAACAGAAAGCCCTTTGAAAGTGACTGAAGTTTAAATATGTGAGAATAAACATGCAATTTTTATAAATAACCTCCAGTTTTGGGGGGTGCCACCTCATATAAAGACAGGGTTAAGAATCACACTGAAGAATGGTAGAATGATTAGAAGAATCTCTAGAGCAAGGTAAAATGATTAGAAGAATCTCTAGAGCAAGAATTTCTAGAGCAAGGAAGTATGGTGTTCACGCCCATACTTCCTTTAGCTCAGACTTCTACATGAAAAAGAAATAAACATTCTATCATGCTAAGTCACCATTATTTGGCCTCTGTCAAAGCAGGTGAACACATTACCAAATATTACAGGTACCACTGAAAGATGCTGATTGGTCAACTCTAAGTCATCTAGACGCTAACTAAGGTTTTTGTGCACATTGCCTGCCGACATCACCAATCCTGCATTTTTTGATCAATATCATTAGACCATGACTTTTTTCTAGTTCAATTTTTCCCTTTTGTTTTTGTCTTCTGCTTCAAGAACTCAATGAGAAGCAAAAAAGATAAATTTACCCCCTTACTTTTTCAACCATGAACCATCTACTTCTTTTTCCATAACATAATGCAAATTGTTTAATATTATACTTTTTCCCATTGGTTGATAATTTTAATTATTGTTTGAATATTAAGCAATATGCAGCTTTCACTTTCATTCCAATATTTTGGTTTGAGTCATTTTATCACATTTAAATTTTAAAAGGCCCAACACCATCCTATTTCTCAAATTTGAACAGACCACGTACAAAAAACAGTGCACGGCATATCTATGAAAGTTTCAATAAATAAAAAAATCAGCTGAGTGTGGTAGCACATGCCTGTAATTCCAGCTACTTGGAAGACTGAGGCAGAAGGATCGCCGGAGCCCAGCAGGTCAAGGCTGCGGTGGCCGGGAGCGGCCACTGCACTCCAGTCTGGGCAACAGAGTGAGACTTCAACTCAAAAAAAATAAAAAGAAAAAGAAAGTTACAGCATGGGTAATAGACCAAATGTGTACCAGTAACCATGTGACTCTAAGCAAGAAAGGTGATGTAACATATGAATTGCTTTTGTTGTTGCACAGTCATTTAAAATTTTAATAATGAAATGTCTAGTATTATTTTAGCATAATTAATCCAAACATCAATTAATCTACTGCTAAATAACAGAGTTGGCTATATTCTCATTAGACCTTTGTAAACATCCTGTGAAGACAGCATTGTTCTGTATCTCTTGTAGATACTGACAGAGAAGCAAGAAAAGAAGTAACTTCAAGAGGCAAATACAAACACAGGCCTTATTTCAAAAAAAAAAAAGCAGCAGGGATGAAGGATATGAATTGGTACATCTTTTCCCCAGGATTTATTTACAGCTACAGAATAATATTTAAATAGTTTGGTTATCTGTTGTTTTTATACATTCCAACAACATTTCAAATGATTATTTCCTATAATGTAATTTGCCATCTATGAAAAGGTAATATATTTACCTAATTCACTAGCACATTAAAAATTAAGGTAGTATTACTCTGAAATTCATGGCTATAAAAAGACAACTAGTTCAGTAATAATATTTCTGGGTTTTCTTTAGTTATTGTTACAGAGTAATTGAAAATAATGAATAAAAATGTTTTAATGAAAAAAAGCTTAGTAGCATGCAAGAACTATGTGAAAAGGCAGAATGAAATAACCAGAAGGTTACATGTGGTTAAGAATCTGCATATTTTCATCAAAATTAGAAGTTTTAAAATAAAGACACATCACTTCACATAGCATTACAGTGAATTAAATTAGCAGTTAATTTACACTTTAAAGATATCTACTATTAAGATGATCAAAGATTTTCATCACTCATATTTTCTGTCTATTCAAATATCAGCTTTAATTTCAAAAATGAAGAGACAAGCATTTGAAGGCATTTGGCCCTAATTCCTCAACTGTCTGCTAATCCGCTAGGCTTTTACATCATACCTCAGTCTACACACATTCTCTATCAGCCTTGCTTGCCATGAAATAATTACTCCATTATAACTATTATACAAAATACTTTCAACTAACATCACCCACAAGATGTGCTTTTGAAAAGTTTCCTCAGAAGCATGTCTTTCACAAAATCAGGCCAGATGTTAAGAATGAAGTTCACTAGTATGAAAAACAACTATCAATATACTCTATTTTCAAAATTATCAGACAATAAATTGTTTTGGTTAATTACTGTCATTCCACTGGATTCTAAATTCTCCCAATATGTATTCTATCCATGGTTGTAAATCCTGTCAAATGGGTCTTGAAATGAGGTAGAGATGTATAAATGCTGATTAACTAAGCATGTCATGAGTAATCATGATTAACATGTGGTGGTACATTCATGTTAGTGCCTGGTGGTACATTCATGTTAGTGCCTTCAGTCTCTGAAGGAAGCAGGTTTACATGTCATGTGCCTACCACAAACTCAACACAACTGACTGCTCAGGGCTTGTTTGACTTGGCATATAGACAAGCCGAAGAAAGTAGAGACCCTTTGAATCTGACCCAAGATACAAGAGATGATTACCAGTCAATGGTGGATGTTGAATATAATGAGTTGAGATGATATTGAGGACAGAGACCATGTGCAAAAAGCAAAACTAACCAAAGAGAGAAGGGAAAAAACACAAAATAAGAGAAAGAAAGAACACAGACTCCCCTCCCCAAAGAAACAAAGAGATGACAAACAGTGCAAACCCCAAGAGGTTTGTTTCTTCAGAATAATGACATTATCCTTCCTTCCTTCATATCTTGTGACAACTACCTCTGCCTTAATGTCCCCTGAAGCTAAACTAGTATCAGACTCTGTCCTTGAAACTAAAAGATGGGCAACTTGGTGAGACCTCATCTCTACAATAAATCAAAAAATCAGCCGGGCGTGGTAGTGCGCGCCTGTAGTTCCAGCTACTTGGAAGGCTGAGGTGGAAGGATCGCCGGAGCCCAGCAGGTCGAGGCTGCGGTGGCCGGGAGCGGCCACTGCACTCCAGTCTGGGCGACAGAGTGAGACTCTAACTTAAAAAAAAAAAGAAAAGAAAAGAAACTAAAAGAGCCATCATTAGAATAGTTCACAGGACATCAAAAGTCATGGCACACGTGCTGATTTGGTCTCTCTGAGGTGACTCAGCAGAGCTGTCATCATGCTAGTTAATCACTATGGCCATGGAGTATACACTGAGCACTAACCCACTAGCCAAAGCCCCATCTTTCCAGTTGACAGTGACTGACAGACACACATGCAGCCACATCTACACTACTCCTGTACCTGCCACTTGAGGCACAGATGTCACCTCTGCCACGTCTATACCTGGCCATCCACCCAATGCTTCCACTGCCCTCAGGGTCTTGCCCGGTTCCCGCTTTATCTCTGTGGCTGCCCCCACCTGCCATCATGTGACATGGGACAGGGTGGGGAACAGTTCTCTCTGCTCACTGAGGACCAGGACAGTGATTTAAATTGTTCACTACCATTCCTTGGGTTTCTGTCAGATTGCTAAACAATTCCTGCCTTCCCTCCAGGCCATGGACAACTCCACCAGAATCCTGAACTAGCCGAAGTAAAGTCGAAAGAGGCAAGAGAGACTCCATCTGCTCACACAGCAGGGTTAAGATGGGGAAGTGGGAAGAGAAGCTTTAAAAAGAGGGAAAATGGAAAGATTCAAATAGCATTTTTTAACTTGGTGTTTGCAAGTAGATTCAATTAAGAGAGAAACCCTATGGAGGGCATTAACAGTTTTTAATTACTTACTAATGAAAGCATATTGATTAGACTAAAGAAGTGGGAAATATATTAATATGAAGACCAAATTCGCAGACCAGACTACCCAAGTCTTGGGTTCCTCTGAATCTATTTCCTACAGAGTTAAATAATGTTTGGGTTTTACATAGAGGTACTTTATGCTTCTAAATCTTAGGTCACCTTATTTAGTTTATCACTATCAACTGGCTCACGCTGCAAAAATTCAGGGAATGAGGTACAGAGACCAAGGCGGCAAATCCAGGAGGAAAACATGGAAGAATGAAATCTTTGCCAAGTATTCCACCCTGACCTCTGTCAACATAAAGATGTCAGGTCACCTTATCCACACAGGCTTCTTTCTGCCCAGCACACGAGGATTCTATTCGTAGTCCATTTCTACTGTATTCCTCCTCAAAGGTCCAGCATTTCAAAACACATCCTTTAGTGCTTAAAGTTCCCTGTTCTTATTGAAGAGTCACTCTTTGTCTAGCAGATTAAAATCTCACCTATAACATTCCAAGAAGGTTGTGTAAATCTGGCTCTCTAAGCCAGTGCTATTCAAACATTAATGTACAGCATGTGGCCTGTGGCCCACACTCTGAGAAGCAAGGCTCTACCCTTAACTCGATACCAAATGTAAGTGGGCCAACAGCAACCAGACTGGAGACAATGATTACTCCTTAGGGAGAGAAAAGGGCTCAATATCTTGTTTAATATTTATTATTTATTGTTAACAAGCATTTATTGATCACCTAATGAATGCAAGGCAACCTGAGTTACAGTTAAGAATTGGTCCCTACCTTTAAAGGACTCTTTGGTGTGTTGTGTTCAAACAATAGCATATATAAAGATTTCCTGGAGTGTTTGTTAAGAGTGTAAACCCACAGTCTCACTGCCTTAGATGGAGCCCAAGTATATTGGGGTGAAGCCCATGAGTCTAAATGCCCAGCAAGTCACACCAGGGAATGCTGCTCTAAGGGAGCAGGAGATCATCACAAGCCAAGGACATGATGAACAGAAGCCAACGCAATGGAATAGGAGTTCAGAGGATGGGCCCCTGCCCAGGGGTGGATTCACAGTGGAAGGACAGGAGGCTGCATGATGGCAAAGCAAGATGCTCACCTGTAAGGTCAGCCATGAACACCAAGGCTCCCAAGACCCAGCAAGAGCAAAAGGTCATCTTCACAATGCAGTGGGTGAGGCAGGGGAGCAAGGCGATGGTGTGCACAGGGGATAAGTTGGAGAAACTCACTGAGGTCATATAACAAAGGGTCCATGACTTTGGACTTGATCCTTCAAGCCTTGGGAGTTACTCCAAAAGGACATAAGGAGTTGTGGAGACACATCAAATAGGCTGTGAAGAGCCAAGGCTCTCAAAGGGCTCTCTTTCATGGAAGACTGTCTTCTTCTCTAAGATGTCTTGCAAATTTAAAACTGGGGAACAGGGCTCAAGTCTTCCCATATGTTGTACACAGAAGTTTAGTTACAAAAGAAAGTAGTTTGGCTTACAATTTACGTTTCAATTGATCAAGTGCCAAATAGACTCAGTCTCATAGTCAACAGCAGCAGAAAGGAAAAGAAAAACAGCATCTGCTTTAGAAAAAGTTGAGTAAACTGAAACAGCAGAAAAATAAATTTTTTTAAAAAATGAAAATTCTTGCCTGGTGAAATCTACAGGAAAAAAAGAACCCACCCATTCAAAAAAATGAATGTTTTTCAAAAACACATTTTAAAAAGCAATTTGTTGTTAAGGTATGTCAGTATCACAGGGAATTACACTTTACTGGGATTAAATACAAAGTCCTCATGAGATTCAGGGATCCCATATTTAATTTAAATTTAAACAATGACTGGGTAATAACTACTAATCTATTTTAATTATTTTATTATCTCAAAAATACTTCTTCACTCTTGATCTCTGAACACTAGGATTTCTCAAGAACACTCCTTTCAAAAGCAACTACCACCTCAATACAAGCAGTTTAGCAGAGATTAGTAAAGCACACTCTATATTCACTTTAAAGATGCCTTATTGGTAAGGCTTTTAAAAGCTAGTTCTTTGTGAGCGTACTGAAATTTTGTTTTTAAAGGATAATTTGTCACCTCTCATTGCTTAGGATACCTCTAATTGTAACATGAAAGCCACTCAGTCATTAAATGTAATATCATTTCTGTTGTATAGCTTAAAAATAAAATTATAGCACATCACCACAACATATTGTCAAGTTGCAAAGTGAACAGTGACTCCACAAGCAAAATGATTAGGCAGAAGACACTGATGCTTTGCATGAGTGCATGCTGGAGTTTGTGTGTATGTCTATAAATTACAGTGAGGAATGAAGTCATCAGAGCTTTAATTTCATACAATTTGGTATCACAGAGATAAGTAGTCATTATAATGGGGTATTCTCAAATAATCGGAAGTACTTGTGTGAGTTGTCAATGTATCTGGTTTTCCTTTTCTGAAATAATTTCCTTAAGGTAGAAGAGGTCCCTGCTATTATTCTTCATGGGAAGGCAGATAAAACTGACCAATCACACTGCTTTTGTCAGGACAGTTTGGTTACAAGTGACAGAAATTCAAACTAATGTAGGCAAAGTAGAGTATTTATTGGTTCATATAAGTAAATCTCAGAAGGGGCAGGGATTTTATTTAAATTTTGATACAAACAAAAACAAAATACTTTAAAAATAATGAGACAAACAGAAATATGAACTGGATATTAATGATGTCTAAGAGGATTGTTTTTACATGTAATAAAGATATTATGGTTATGTTTGAAATGTATACAAATACTGTACTCTAGTTAGTAAATTTTTTTTTTTTACAGGGGTATAGGTTAGCAAATTGGAAACTACATTATATGTATTCTACAAACAAACAAATAAGTGTATATTGTGAATGATGACAATCAGATTTCCAATCTCAGAGAAATGAGCTCTAAATAAAGAGAGAAGGAAAGCTAGAATTAATCTTGTAGTATTGGACTGAAATCATAGGTATTGGTATGATCTCATGGATTGTAATAGATATATTTGTATAGATGTGTGAGTTTGAAAATAAATATAAATGTGCAAGTATGCACATGTTAATAAGCATACACATACTTCCTACCTGTGTACACTGAGGGGGCCTGTCAGCAATAACACGCCTGCAGTATGAGCACAACTATCGCCTAGATCTTCCAAAACACCATTCTCCAATAAAAGGAACAAGAACTTCTTGGAGAAATGATTGAGTGACTCTAGGGCTGAGCAAAGAAAATACAAGACAATCCTTGAACTACATCAACAGATGAATGAGTAAATAAAATGTAATATACAAAGGAAGCAAAAAAATATACACACATTTATGGAAAAAACTGTGTTAAAATTGTAATACTCAATATATACCAATAACAAAAGATGAATACAAGTCACATTTGACTTCTGCAATTACACATGGTGCTCAAGGTGGTTACCATCGTGTCCAGACACTTCTGATTATTCTCTTAAGATGTGTATACATTTTTTTGGCACCCCCAGTATACATACGGTGGAGTATTATTCAGCCTTAACAAAGGAAGGGAATTCTGGCACATGCTATAACACGGATAAACCCTGAAGACATGATGCTAACAAGCAAGATGGACAAAGGCAAATATCGCATAATTCCAATTACATGAGATACTTGGAATAGCCAAAGGCAGAGACAGAAAGTAGAATGGTACTTGCCAGCTGCTGAGGGGAAGGGAGAAATAGGGTGAAATATGGCAATGGTTTTCAAAGGGCACAAATAGAAAATGGAAGTTTGCACATTGAATTTGTAAAACTATTTGACATTATCCTATAAATAATGAAAATACATATCTCAATAAATATTTATTCCAGTACATTTCTTCTTATGCTTTTACCCTAGATATATTCTTGTCCTTGTGTTTCGGAGGAAAAATTTGAACGTTCAAGAATAAAACAGAAAAAGTTCTATTCAAACCAAATGTCCTTCAATTAACAAAAAAGGATAAATCAGAATTAATAAGTTCTAATACAGTCATACTACAAATACTCTACAGCAGTGAAATTAATGAACCAGACTTATGTGCATGAGTGTGGATGGATCTCAAAAGTATATTGACTGAACAAAGCAAATCATAGAAGAATACATTCAGTAATACAACACACAGAGAGGCCTCCCACACACAAAATCCAGCAATATATTATTTGAATATACAGATATAGGGAATAATCTATCATTCAAATCAGTATAATGATAAACCCCTTGGGGCGGGAGGAAAAGGAATATGATTTGGGAGCAACACATAGGTAACTTAAGGGGTATTACACTATTTTTTTTCAGCTGGGCATAAATACATGATACATGACTTTTCTCTATTGCTTTACGTATCAATCATATTAAATAATTACTATTTTATAGTGATTATATGACTATTAAAAAGGAAAAGTAATTTTTAAAAAGAAAAGTATCAAAAAAATTAGTTTGGTCTTTCTTGTCATAGATAATCCAAGTGCCATAAGACGCACAAAAAGACTTTTCCTATAGCAAGTCGGGAATAATAACGGTATACTGAGCCACTTCTATTTTTTCAAATATGTTTATTTTACTCTCTTCCGGCCTAGTACTTTAAATCTTCACCATAGTCTCTTATTCAGAGATTACAAGACCTTTATTCCATCTTTACCCAAAATTCTATAGTTGAAGAGTCTCCCTTAAAAGAGCAGAATATATAAATTATATCTACATCAAATTTCTAGACCATTTGCCTTTTATTTAATTTTAACAATGTCAGAATGTATAACTTGTTACTAGAAATGTTAAGCTCTGATGAAGCAGTAAAGTCATAAGGCAATTTTTAAACCAGAATCTCCAAACCTTAGTTTTTTAGCACACGTATCTTTAAAGACCTGTGTTAATAATTTTCTTTTAATAAATATAACTTAGGAATACATGATACAAATGGCCCCTATAAATGATGTGGTATAAATGCCCTTTGCAAAGTAATACACATTATTTGCTGTACAGTCTATATTTATCATAAAATAGGGATTAAGGAAGGCTGGTTTTGGAAGTTATCTAGCCTCTCTGCACCTCTGCCTTACCACCCGTTAAATGGAGATAAAATAGAGATAAGAAATGATAGATTTCTATTTTAAGAACATTGAGATAATATGCATTTACAAGACAATATAGAGATGACACCTACCCACTACTCCCTATAATTTCAGTAGCTGTAGATATTATTCCTGTCACCTTCATTAGGAAAACTTTGCTATTCCTTCCTATATCATTTAAGATGTAATTTACATATACACAATGAATTATTAAAAAGGTAATGAAAATCAATCTAGAGTCTTTTTGAAAGCTCTCAATCATTTCATTTTTCTTTCTAAAGTCCATTTTAAGAAAATAAGCATCATCAGTACTTTAGAAATGTGGGAGAAGAAAATGAAACCAGTCAAATATAGGAGAAGAAAATGACATATCAGTTATTGTTTAAGCCTAGTTATCAGGACATGTTCAATATGATACAGTTTAACTTTCATCCTAAAGAAAACCTTGAGAACTAGTTGTACTGAGTACATTAAACTGGTTAAGTGTTATGTTACATGGTCATAATGAACACCATATCAAAGTTAAATTTAAAAATCTAGAAAGATGACTTGCTTGAGTCTATAAAGGCATTGATCAAAGGGATTTGAGACAGGCCAGAGAAAACTTCTCCCCTCATCCTCTTCATCATCAAAATTATCATCAATCTAGTTTCAACAGGCTTTGGGCTATACTTCTAGACCTGCAGTTCAGAACTTGGAGAATGAATATGACATTTTGGCTCAAGAGTTTTTACTTGTGCCAGTGACAGCAATTAGAGGGAAGAAAAAACTGGACACTAAAAAATAAATAGGTAAATAAACAGTACAGGGCCCATACAGATCCCAGGACCCCAACCCAGAGGAGGCAACAAGGATCTAGAAACTCTACAAGCTCTTCTGATGGGCTCACTCCTCAATTCAGTGACTGAGCATCTATGAAATCGGTCCAACAAGACCAGCAGGGAGAAAAGGAGACCCAGGGAGACTGAAAGACCACATCAAAGCCACCCAGTTAGTTACTGGAGGACAGAGCCCCAACGAGTACCTGGCACTTTGACAAACATCTAAACCTCTACCATGAGCATGCCTCATATTTCTTCAAAGGATTTCAAGTACAGCTTTTAAAAAATCTATCAAATATGTTTCAACATATATACTAGTCTAACAATTTCTTGCTAGGGCAAGGAATTTGAACATGCTTTAACAGACAGCAAGGGTCATTGCATATTCTGGAGTGAGGTACAATGTGATGAACAGTTTTTATAATCTTTTCCCCCTCTTTTCAGAATATATGGAAACACATTTCTTCCATCTTAGGTTGCATTTGCTGGTCAGCCAGAGACTTCAATGATAGATTTCTATTATATCCTAGATTCTTGACCTGCAAGAACTTGAATCAAACGTCTTTCTAGCAGAAAAATCTCTTCCCAAATATATACTACCTTTATCTAACAATTTAAGGTCAAATTAAGAAAAGAAGGAAGACCCTGATTACTTTCCTATTAGAATTTTTCTGAACTCTTATCTTAATATAAGATATAGAAGCATTAAACAGACAAGTCACTCTATTAAATCAATAAAACTATAGATAAAATTTTTTTATTGAATAATATTTAATTATAATTTCTTTAGCCTGTTGAAAATAAAAAAATAAAATTAAAAAAATATACTTACCATCATTCTATAGACAAACATTCAAAATCCTTTAAAGCTAATAATCCTTTAGCTTTTAGCAAGTACTTAATCCTGAGGCAAATATAAAATTCTGAGCATGCAAAAGTATAATAACCTTTAAAGTTTTAGCCCATCACGCCATAATATTCCAATCTGGAAACTGTTGTATTTTGCCTGATTTCAACTATCTTAGGGTGCCTCAGTGTTAAGTGCTGAGCCCTGGAAAACTGGGATCTAACCTATGCAGATATGAATTCAACAGCTGAGCACCATGAATGTATGACACTCCATGGAGAAGTCACCTGCTTTCCCAGGCTCAAGGCAGATGGTCTACTGTGCTCAACAGTGTCTGAGCTTTGATGGGAACCGACGGTAGCACATATTGTGATACTGTAATCTGAAGACCATCAACGAGGGAGAAGAAAATAATAAAAAAAACAAAATACACACATGCCCACTAAAGTCTTAAGGTTGGTGCTTTCCACATAAGATTTTTTTTTTTTTTGAGTCAGAATCTCACACTGTTGCTCAGGTTGGAGTGCAATGGCGTGCTCACAGCCACCTCAGCCTCGACCTCTTGGGCTCAGGTCATCCTTCCACTTCAGTTTTCCAAGTAGCTGGAACCACAGGTGTGCACTACCATGCCTGGCTAATTTTTTGATTTATTGTAGAAACAAAGTCTCGTCAAGTTGCCCAGGCTGGTCTTGAACCCGTGGGCTCAGGCAATCCTCTCACCTCTGCCTTCCAAAGTGCTGGAATTATAGGCATGAGTCACTTCTCCCAGCATCACGTGAGTATTATAATTCTGGAGCCACAGAATTCTGTCTCAAATTCACAGAAAAATCCATACCAGTCAGGCAAATCTTATCTTCACATATGTTTTCCCTTTTGGTACTTTTTTCTCACATAAAATACTGTAGCATGTTCTGCACCATGTGAGAAATGTTTTATTGATAAATGTTGTAAAGGTAAACCTAAACATTCTTGAACTCTTCTATCAGAATTCTGTGTCAAACTAATGAGGTTATCTAAGCATTTCACAACAGTCATACAATTCAGGAAATCAATTTTCTTTTCAAAAGGGTAAGAAAATTTAGGAATAAAGTATAGTAAAAGGAATGCAACAAACCTATTCACAAATTCCCTAAGTAGCTTGACCCTAAATGTTACTTATATTTCAATTGAGTTTCAATCACCTTTTATATTAGAAGTGTGCAATGCTAAATCAGAAAAACCCATCCACCAGAATAAGATTTTTCAAAGTTGATTTGTTCTCAGCCCCCTAAAATATTGGAAGCATTTTTTTTATCATGCAAGAGTCCAGGTGGATAAATTAAAGCAGTTAAGAAAAACATTTTAAAATATTTCTAAAGAAATGACTATCATTAAGCCGGGCTCGGTGGCTCATCCTGTAATTCCGTGCTTTGGGAGGCTGAGGTGAGCGAATTACCTCCTGAGCCCATGGGTTTGAGACCCACCTAGGCAACTTGGCAAGATCTCATCTCTACTCTACAATAAATTTAAAAAAATCAGCCAGGCATGGTAGCGCATGCCTGTAATTCCGGCTACTCGGAAGGTTGAGGTGGAAGGATCACCGGAGCCTAGCAGGTCAAGGCTGCAGTGGCCGGGAGCAGCCACTACACTCCAGTCTGGGCGACAGAGTGAGACTTCAACTCAAAAAAAAAAGAAAGAAAAGAAATGACTATCATTGCAGGTGATATTTGATTATAGCTTCTTGCAAGATATACCAACATGAAAAGTCTTTGTGGTTTCCAACCTAAAACAATATTGGAAGAATAAAAGTGTATACCATAGATGGCCTTGAGGAGACATTTTAACATATAAACTTGCTCTGGTACAATTCTATGAAAAGAATTTTACATTAGAGTTTGAAAGTAAATCCCTAGGGAAAAAAATGGGAACTAAATTATCTGATGTTACTAACATACAAAGTTCTTAGAAATATTGAGACTATTTAGTATAGTTTTACACAGGTAAAGCTGATATAATTATACTATTTTACTACTATACAAGTATATTATTTCACTATTATAATGATTTGATCAAAGAATTCCCAAGCCTAAATATCTATGTCTACATTCTAATATTAGAAGATCATTTCTGAAATCTAAAATGTTTACATGCTTGATTTGTAACTTCGAAAGCAAGGTAGCATGCTATATACATTCTTCTATATGAAAGATATTTAATTCTTTCATAATCACACATCATGCATGTTATAAACACAAGTATACACACTAAAAGTCTGTCCTCATCCTTGGAATGTTTTCTTTGAATGCATTCAAACAGGTTACAAAAAGGGGACTTACTCCCCCCTGTCCTGGGGCCTTAATCTTTGGGCTACATCCTCTTCCTGTTATAGGTCTGGAGTTTTGTTCAAGGAGATGCTGACTCAGAGACTAAGTTCCCAAAGGGGACTGTCCCCTCATACCACCAGACTCTACTCCAGGGTCTTCCAGGGAGCCCTTCTGGGTGGAGCTTCACAACTTGCAGCATAGAATATCTTCAAGGTAAAATTAAAACTCAAACGATTAAACCTATAAAATGGTCTGATTTTTCCCATTACCATTTTTAAAAAAAGTTTAACACTTGCATTTATAAATCAATACTTAGCATTTATATTGTACTCACTTGAGAGTATATGAAGTCAACTATAGCCACAAATCTCCATTTATATGAAAAACCTGTGAATGTTAAATTACAAGAATATTGAGAAATAGCTGATTATAATCCTGTTTGGAAAATACAGTTCAAAGATTTGTGTGTATACACAAACAGAAACATGTAATAATTCATTATTTAGTCATAAAGTAACCTTTATAATAAATTATAATGACTCATTAAAATTCACTGATTTAGTTATCCACCATCCATGAGATAAATCTGGACCACTATTTGGCCTTTGTCATAAATACATGAATGAAATACCAGGAAGGGTTTCAAGAATGTGTCAGTTTATGAAGAAGAAATCCTATATAAAGAAATCATTATAATAAAACCAAAAGGCTGTCACAGAGGTTTCCTCCAAAAGTCTCCTACTAACATCAGTAACTTCATATCTTCCTTAGCCCTTGGATCTTAAGGCATATGCTGCTCTCTCAGTTTAAACTTCTCAGTGCCACAGAAACACATTCTTGGTAGCAACAATAACAAGAAAATAAACATGCAGTCCCACCCTGGTGTCATCCGCTCTGGCCCTTCAGAAAGATGTGGGCATCTGCACACATGTATGTACACGTGTAGGCAAAGCCATAGTCATGCACACAGACATGCTGATGAGGTTCAGTGAGAAACCATGCCTTCACCTCCCACATCATAGTAGACACTCCAAAGCTCCCTTGCTCAAAAACACCATGTTACTCTTCAAATCTTAAACAACTTGACTCATCTCAACTATTCTTACAAATAAAAGCTGACCATGCAAATTATATGGGTCCCTAACCCCTTATCCATTATTCTAACAACCAAGGATTTTTCTTCATCTGCTTTTCATATATTTGGCACAAACTATATAGACTGGAAGATATGTATCATCTTCTTTTCACTAGGTATAAATAGTAATTGTTTCACTAGAGAAATATTAATGTCTGGTAATGGGGTTCTGCTTCAGACCAAATGATGGAGTTTTTCAGCATATAGTAGATGCATCTATGACCTGCTTAAAATTTGATTAATTCTAAATTCTGAAACCCATCTGTCTTCAAGGGCTCCTAGTCCCTCTTTATTTCAGATGGTTTTCCATTTTCCTTTACTAAAACTATGACTGAGATCATCACCCTAGACTTCTGTCCTTTGCCCTTCAAAATTTTTCTTCATCTACCCAACCCCACTTATTTTTCTCCTGTCTGAAGAAAAAATGTTCTATATTCTTCAGGGTAAACCTCTATATAGGCTGGTGACCACATTCCACCCAATTTTCTGGCTTGTTCTTCTATTACTTATTGACATATAGACTTCTTTCTCTCCATTGACCCTTGTTTTCTTCTCAAACCTAGATAGATTTCTTCCTACTTTCAGTAAAATGAAACAAATTTTAATCTTCCAATATGTGCAAAGCTTCCCTTTCTTTTTCTTCTAAACCATACTTTAAGATAAGTTTAAGGTCTGTCTTCTGTCTTCATTCACTCATCCAGACATACAAAGAGCCTTTACTGAGCACCTATTTTGAAATAAATACTTAGAATAAAAATATGATCATCAGTGGAGGACCTCATGATGTCAGTTGGGGAGAGAAGAGGGATGGAGCTGAAGGAACAAAACTGTAAAGAATGACCTTATGTAATTGGCAAGCATTTGGCAAAACAGAAGAACCTATCTCCTACACACTTCACTGCTGTGTACTGTTCAGGTCACCAATCTTAGCAAACCACCATGACTCAAATTGTGATTTTTCCAAGTATAGAAACACATCTTTATCTTTTCTCCTCCCTAGCCTACTATCTAGTCAGTGCCTTGTAAGTGATAAATATTTAATAAACATCTATTAAATAGAACTTAATTATATTTGCTTATTTAGTAGCTTATTTTACTTTATACTCACTTTTTAAAAATTTACTAGTTATTTCATAGTATTTTGTGCTATATAGACTATGGGAGAGGTCTTTCTGTGATTATACTTTTATATGACCGATAGTCTAGATGACCTTCATTCATCGCCATTCTCAAATGTCATGTCCTCAGAACTTCCTTTAACTACTTTAACTAAATGCCTTTAACTCCCAACCATTCACCTTCTATTTCTCCACTCTACTATGTTTGTCTTTACAGCCTAGACTGCACTATGTTACTGATGCTGCTTTGCTTACTGAAGCAAAGAATACAGGCTCCACGAAGGGAGACCCTTGTCCCTCCTGCTTCTCTCGTTCCCCGGTACCTTGCCCATAACAGGTCCTCAGCACCAAACATACTGAAAAATAAACCAAGAATGGCACCACCAGACTCATCCTTGAAAAAAGAATGCCGACTCGCAGTTAATCCTACCCTTCCTGCACTATCCTTGATAGTGTTGCATGCACTGTGTAGTTTTTCCTCCCTCTTTTGTGCCAAAACAGCTTAACCTTTTATTTAAGTGTCTCTGGTCCAAAAAACATTAAAATTGGGCAGTGCTAATAAATACTACTACATAATGACTCGCTCCAGTTCTCTGCAGTAATTAGTACTCCGGTGATGAAATGTGCCTCTAGGTTCAAAATTTTATAATGTTTTGACAGTTGGAATCTTACCAAGCATGAAATGAACCAATAAAAAATTCTTTTTTGTTATCATTCTCCAAGCATTGGGGAAAAAAATATCCAGAGCATATAACAATAATACTCTAGGAAAAAAAAAAAAAAGAGTGACCCCCTCCCCCGCCCAGATTCAAAGGGGAGGGCATATGCAACATTCAAATGAAGAGAAGATAAATGTAAAATCCCTGATAACTAAAACCCAAGAGCAAGCTCTATTTAACAGGCAAGTGCAACTCAATCACCTTGATTAGCAAAGCAAGATAATATGCATTAAAATCTTCATGACAGTCAAAAATCTCATAAATACCATATTTTATTTTGCATCTTTAACTGTTTGATGATCACGGTGCCTTTAATCACCTCAGATGGTTCTTTATGAAGATTGTTTTTATTGGAAAATAGTGTTCCTCTTAACATCCTTTAATCCCAAAAGAAATATGTACTACGCTGACAACATTTCAAAAGCTGGCTAAGATTTCAGCTGCATCAGTGGATGGCATGTGTCTTATCTGAAGCAACAAGAGATACAATTTCAAAGTTAATTTTTACATATATTGGAAAGTCAAAAATCTTTAAAGGGGCTAAGCATCTCTATGAACTGAAACATATTCTCAACGGTATCTGTGTTATTTTATTCAAAATAAAAAATATTCTTATGATGAAAAATTCTGAAAATGGATAGTAGTGATGATTGCACAATAGTGTGAACATACTTAATGCCACCAACAAAAGCCACTTACAAATGGTTAAGATGATAAATAGTTGGTGTGTACTTTACCATAATAAAAAGGAATATTCTTCATGCCTGAACATCAAATTTCATATATTTTATTCTGAAACATTTCTGCTATATCTGAAAAAAATTTACAAATAATTTCCTAAATGTATACTCTGACATCATGTAATAGGTTACAATGAACCTTTTTGATACTTGGCACTCATTCATTAACTTCCTTGAATTTTTAAGAATCCAAGAAAACTGTTAAAGAAATTACTAGAAATGTGTCCTACATTATGGCATTCAATTTACCACCATAAAATATGAATTTCTCTATAAATTATGCAGTAATATAGAATAAGCTATGTGTTATGCAGTCATGAACATTCTCAGTATGTGGTTGTGCACAGGGAAGAGTCCAGGAGTACCTCAGTAAATGATATTGTAACTGTCCCCCTCCAAAATGAAATGCCATGCTTGAGAATTGGTTATTTTTAATGATTAAGCTAACGAGTTCTGAACTTTTAACCTATATGGGTTTCATAATTACACAGCTTGAAATCCTCATCAGAAAATCTGTCTGCTCCTGAAATTCAAATCATTTTATAATCTTGAATAATGCATGCCAACTCTACAGAAATTAAAACATTTCATAAAAGTAAAAAAAATTCACCTTTTCTGGTTTTTTTCAAGCGCACAAAGCAACAGAAATAAATCAGTTGTCATTTTCTCCGACTCCCCAGTCCAACTCCTCCCCTTGTCATCTCCTCAGCAAGAGGCATCTTCCTTCTCTTCACATAAACTACCTAACAGATACAGCTTCGTGGCACAAACATCTTACACATAAGCCAATGCAGCAGAGTTTAAAAAAAAAAAAAAACCATGAGGATGGAAAAACAAATTCTGTGTCTAAGATTAGTAGTTAAGAATTCTGGCTTTGGAGACAGAGATCTGAGTTCGATTCCTGGCTTCATTGGATACTGGCTCTGTAAAAGAGGGTAAACTACTTAATTCTGTTCTCTAATCTTAGTTTACTCATCTGTAAAATGGAAATGATAGGTCTATCTCACCAGGTAATCTCAAATACTCAATGAGATAATATAAGGCAATGCTTTTAGTATCGTGCCTAAGATTCAGGAACTCTCTTTTAATTAGAATCATGGAGAATAATCTAATTGTAATCTTGCAATTCCATAATAACAATTTTCATGTTTAAAATTGCTTCATCAGTAGAAAGCATCCTCCAAATACACTTCTTTTCCTCTGGTGAATTAAACATATTCTGTGACATTAATAAAATGCTGGAAAACAGTTAATCAACGACAAAATAACAGTCCACATAAAACAGACTTTTAAGGTTTAAAAGAAAGTTAGATTTACCTTAAAATATTTCATGTCTGTTGCAAGGCAGATATATTTTAAGCACAAACTACAGCTAATAATTTACCAATGATCTTTTGTAAAACAAATGGGACTTTTTTTTCCAAACACTAGAACAGAGATCAGAGCCAATATACAGCTACCTAGGCAAGCAATCAGCCTAGTAAGTCCTAGTGTTACGGTCATTTACCTAGTTTTCCAGACAGGAAGTCTATGCTGTACTTATAGTGTTAAAAGTCGTTTTCTTAAAATATCCCAAGGGGGGTTTTTTGGGTTTTTTGGGGTTTTTTGAGTTGGAGTCTCACTCTGTCACCCAGACTGGAGTGCAGTGGCCGGTCCCAGCCACTGCAGCCTCGACCTGCTGGGCTCCGGTGATCCTTCCGCCTCAGCATTCCGAGTAGCCGGAATTACAGGCGCGCGCTACCACGCCCGGCTGATTTTTTGATTTTATTGTAGAGATGAGGTCTTGCTGCCCAGGCGGGTCTCAAACCCGTGGGCTCAGGCAATCCACTCACCTCAGCCTGGGATTATAGGCTGAGCCACCGAGCCCGGCCCCAAGGTTTTTATACTGAGGACATATCTTGCTTTTAAGTTTTAATTACGGTAACTAGAATATTTATTGGAATTATGGCACAATTTTCAAACCAAAAGCCAGGAAACAAGGTTAAAAAATCCCAGTCAGATTCAGGCGTGGTGGCTCATACCTGTAATTCCAGCATCTTGGGAGGTGGAGGCGAGAGGACTGCCAGAGACCCAGGGTTCGACATCAGCCTGGGCAACTTGGCCAGACCTTGTCTCTATAATAGATTTAAAAAATTAGCCAGGCACAGTGGCACATGCCTGTAGTTCCAGTTATTTGGAAGGCTGAAGCAGGAGAATCACCCTGAGTCCAGCAAGTGATGGCTGCAGGGGCCATGAGCATGCCACTGTACTCCAGCCTGGATGACAGAGTGAGACTGCAATTCAAAAAAAAGTCTCCAATCAAACAATGAAGGGACACACAGAGACATTACAAACCTTTCAACATAGCCAAATGATGTGGTGGTCAAAGAAAAGCATGTTACTGTATCAATTTTATACTGAAAATTAAAAATGCAAATATGTATATTTAAAAATATACATAAAATAAATCTGCAGGACTAACTTTTAATAATGACATGATTACTGATGATTTTGGAATTTTTTTGGTATTTTACTATATTATAAAGTTTTTGACATTTAACAAGTATTAACATTTTCAGTAGTGTAATAGTTTAGAATAATTTGAAAACAAAGGTAAAAAATACAAAAGTGCCTCTTGTTCAAGTATTCCGTTCTACCACCTTTTATTCTTAAAAAATTGATCATCAACATGCTTCACTCAACTACGACACGAATGTATAAAAACTGTCCTGCCACAGATGAATTCTTCAGGCACGTAGATTTAACTTTAAACACTACAACCAAGATGCTGACATCGGCCCAAGCAAATGATGAGGAATCCAAGGCAGACACCAGGTTTTATGTACGTTTATAGCTTCAGGTCCAATGGATGGTGAAAGGAGAGACTGCCAAACCATGATCCGGCTGAAGCATTATCAACTAGACATCATAATAAAAGATTATATGTCAGAAATTCAATCATGAGCTACATTCCTCTCCTCATATGGAGACACTATCCAATTTTTAAAAACCTATATGTTAATCATTTTATATGAAGTGTACTACTGTCAAAATAGTGTTCCAGACATAATTATTTTTATTGTACAAAAATTAGATTTTCCAATAAAGTTGTAACTAACAATTAAAAGAAGGTTCTAAATACCAAATTATCATGTTTACTTTTGTTGACATTAGGCCATCAGAGACTATAGTCGAATAAAAGAAAATACTTTTTTCATGCAAGAGGAAAATATTTCATTTTGGGGGAAAAAAAAAATCAAAACAATATGCTGCATTAAGTTACCAGGAAACAGACTTTTGTAAGTATTCATTTCAATAAATCTAACATTCATTTTCAGCTCCTGACTTCCAACAAATGGCAAAGATCTAGAGAACAGTACTTTAGGATTCCTAATATTCTACTTTTATTTGACCATTTATTTCAAATATCGAGGTAGCAAGAAATATATAAGCTTTCAACCTAAGTTTTCTTGGAACAAGCTCACTTGGTAAATGTTCTGTTAATGGGTATATCTATAAAAGACACTAATGTTTAGAATAAATCTGGCCAACCTGAGGCTGTGTTGCATGTTTGGATGCATTGTATATATGAGTACAAGACTCATTTCAGACTGAAGTCTCTGCTAAGTGCAAAATATTTCATCCATTATGTTCAATCATTGCAGTGAAATACTTAGCTTCCTTAAATAGACATTTCCATTTGGGAAACAGACAGCTAAATAGTTTGAGTGTTTATGCTTTTGACATCAGGTCTCCCTAAGGAAATGTCAATATTATTTCATCATTTTTCTATAACTTTCTTATTCACATTATTCTTTGTTGCTTGTTTTATTTTGACATTTATCATAAGTCACCAGCACACAGAATCTACAAGTTACTTATTTTTCTAACTAGTCACATTAATCTCCTTACCCCAATATTTCTACAATGTCCTTACAAATCCCTCTGGGGTCTCACTCACTTAACCTCTGATCTTCTTAAATACCCAAAATGTTTTGTCTAGTTATAGGAGGGACAGGTTCTGCAGCTAGTTCAAAGAGCTCTGATCCTGAGTGCCATGCTGCTTCAGAAAGGAATGATGGCGATTCCAGTGTCACAATGTAAGAGACCACTGTCTCTATGGTACTTAGATATGAGCATACCACAGAAAATGTTTCCAGTGTCCAAGCTATGAGCACTACCACTTTCTCATCGAAAGGAAACCCCCCCAACCTGCCCCAACTAGGAGCCCACAGCTCCCTGGGAGTCTCTGGGCTGCCCTAGCTACACCAGGGGCCTCTGGACACTTCTTTATGACTTGTGGAAAGGGTAGGAAGAGAAGAACCACATGTCAGGTCAAGGGTTCCATTATTCAGTGAGATGATTTGTGTTTTTATCAAGATTTTTACTGGTAAGGGAAGCTGGCATATCACACACTATCATCTCACACCACTGGAGAGTTCTATAAAAGAGTATTAACATTCTGAGTTCTGGCAAACTTCTTAAACTGCTTCAGGACTTATTTTTTTAAATTTGTTTGCTTTAAATACAGCATCCAATTTTTCAATGTAAATAAAATAGCATCTAGCCAAAGAAACAACATTTCAAAGTTAGCATCAAATGTTTCTTCTAAGCTGTTAAGATAAAAATTAGGAAGAGTAGATTTTTTTAAAAATCCACAGGAAAAATGTCCTCTGAGTTCCTCTGTAAGACCACATGGTGACTTAACCATTTATGTTCTTTATATCTAAAAAGTCTCAAATCAGAACTCTTTCTGACTCTCCAAAAGCTTGGATAATATAATATATAATGTAAAATTATATATTATATAAAATGTTTGAAAGCATGCATGAATGATATAACAAGAGTTTATGACAAACAAATCTATTAGTTCAATTATTTTTAATCATTAATAATTAATTAGTTCTTCTTGGAAAAACTCAATAACAATCATGGATAATAAAAAAGTTAAGTAAAACAAGATAATTCTTGCCAAATGGAAAATTTCCAAATCAATCTCTCCTACTAAATCTAAACCACAAGGGCAACCCTTTGGGTTTCCTCCCACTGTGGGAACTTTTCTATCCTCTCAATAAATCCTGCTTTCTCAAAAAAAAAAAAAAAAAAAAAAACTAAACCATGCAAACCAAACAATTGAAATATATATTTTACACCTACACATTTTAAGGGTTTTAATTATTTCACTAATAGTTAAAAAACTTCTGAAAGGAAGCAGCTAGACAAATTGGCAAACTGGTGAACAGAAATTAGAAAAATGTTCAAATTAATGATGTATGGAGCTCAGGGGTTAGGACAAATATGTCCTAATCAACTGGGAATAGAGAGGAGCCCAAAACAGAACCAAAACTTCTATGACAGTGGTGACAGTTGAGAAACTTGAATCAGTGAGTCACAGAAAAATGCAACTAACACAGGTTTCCATGCAAGGAAAAGTATGGTTCGTGAAGCTGGAGGTCCCAAGCTAGGGTGAACTTGAGAGTTGCCTCAACCTGTGGACTCTCATGCCACTTTTCTGAGATTTTCCAGGTCTGACTCTCTTTTCCTGCTGGAGGCTACAGGGTCGTAATGGTCCTAAACTTCAAGCAAATAAGTAAACTTCAGAAGAAACCTCTCCCACAAGATGAAGACAAGACCTTTCCCAGAAGGTCTCAGCAAATCTCTCCTTAAGCATCATTGACACAAACTGAATTGCACAATCGTTCCCAAAGTAATCACTGTCACAAGGGAACTAAGTCACAGAGGAAGGATTCCCCTCCCACCCCTTGCCCCCTGGATTAGGGCCTGAGGTGTGGAGTCCATAGGGACCTAGCAAAATGAGCTGTGTGTTGAAGGGAGAGATGTCTAAAGGAAGCAAGAAGGAAAGAATAA
This sequence comes from Carlito syrichta, assembly GCF_000164805.1. Classification (NCBI taxonomy): domain Eukaryota; kingdom Metazoa; phylum Chordata; class Mammalia; order Primates; family Tarsiidae; genus Carlito; species Carlito syrichta. The sequence continues at coordinate 275,061 of NW_007247396.1, forward strand.
ATGCTGGGGAAGCAACCAACACTGTGCTACAACCGACTGTGCAGGCCACGCCTATATTTCCAGACAGAAATGCATGCCTCAAGGACTGATAGTTGGCCGCTAGAGGCTTCTAATCAAACTCTGAACCTAAAAGAGGGATATTTGCTCATTGTCTGGCTATACTCTTCATCTCAGTGACTAAGAAGGTTTTGTGTATAAGAAAGTGGCATGTGTTTCGCCGAGGAACAACTCCTGTTATACTGAGCTGAAATACCCTTCCTTGAAGCTTCACTGGCCCAAAGTCTTAGAGCCAAAGTGACCCCTTCTTTTCTATACTCACTCAAATATCTGAGGATAGTTAGCAGATTCCCTCTGAACCCTCACTTCTCAGTTGTAGTCCCAGGTTCTTCCATATGAGCAACATCAGGTACTTCCTTTTCTAACTAAGGCAGCTAAGAGCCTTGCAAAATCTCTATTTTAAAGGTGATTTAATGTTTTATACCATTATTACAGGTTCATTTCAAACTGGTATACAGGGTTATACTAGGCTAGCAGACTAAAAAGCAATTTCCAACCCTGTTATCAATTAAGAACTATGAGATTTATACACACACATACACATATGCATATTTAAGATTGTTGGGTTATTATAGTCATCTCAGATCATATTATTTTGCAGTCTTTCTGGTCTGTTCATAGTTAAGTGTTATATAAGTCTGTGTATTTCAATTGTAACATGTTTTCAGTTGAGATTAATAAAGAGATTATATCTGAACATGCTTCTGTGCTATTTTACTCCTCTGATTAAAGTCTGCACAAAGAGGCTTTCTTCTTTATTGCTAAGGAAATGTCACTTGATCCTTCAAAACTGATTCACAACATCAAAAGAGGGAAAGCTAAAAAGAGATCTTAAAAAGTTAAAACAGTAAATATTGAGTTTAGTAATTCTGCTGGGGGAAGTACATTTTCTTTTTAAACATAAAATTATATACTTATAGGACTTTTAAAAGCCACAATTTAAAAGCCTAAGCTTAAGGAAGCTGGATAGTCTTATTTACTAAAAATGTGTCCATAAATATAAGGCATTTATATGGAGTTTGGAACAAGTACCTCATAGAAGTGTGATAACTCATCACTTTGATTTTAAGAGAAGCCCAAAAAGTCTGCTTGATTCACAATGTGGCTAATTAACAATATAGAGTGAGTCTGAGTTCCTGGAAGTAGAAGAACCACATGTACAATATTAAAAGTCTAGTATCTAGTTACTCCAGTTAAATCGTGGAAGAGCTAATATCTCTTGGTAAAACTATCAGGTAAACAAATAGTGGCTTGTTTAAAATTCAGGGACCATTTGTCAGCCCTGACCAGTATCTTTGTTTTGGCCTATTTTGGTTTTGTTTTTTGCCTCCCTGTAAATCATGGGATCTCAGGTACTCAGCTGCTTTGCTTCTCATCACCTCTTACCTTATTCTTAAGAGCTCTCCTACTCTAGGACAGAGATGTCTTCCCTCATCCTCCCCAACTCTCCAGGGAAGCACCCATCTCCCATTTGATAAAACTAACTGCCCATTATTAAGACACAGGTAGCAAACATGTAGAAACGGATGTCATCAAAGTTTGGAGCCATGGGAAACTCTTGCACCCATCTTTGTGCTATCATTTACACCCACCTTTCTTGTCAGTATATGGAATCTCTGATGTCCTTTCTTCCGGTTCCTCATTCAGTTCAACTCTCCCTTTAGACACCTATGGTTTCCTATATTCCTTCACCACTGCCTTTACTCCTTCACTACAGCCTCCTTCCTGCTCAGTTCACTGGATGGCAAGAAGTGTGTTCTTTTATATAGCCAGCTGCCTTTCTCCCAAATCTTTCACCCATCCTTCTCCCTGGCTCACTGTTCCACACCCTGGCAAGCCCCCACCGGGACCACGTGGAAACGTTTGCTTCAATACCTCAGGACCATTGCTACTAGAGGTGAGAACAAAAGTGATTCATTTATTTGACACCTCATAGTTCAAAGTGTTACCATATACAACTTCATTTCACTTGATCCTCCTTCAGTGTGGTAGGTGAACAGCGGTAGCTGGTTTTACAAATAAGAATACTGAAGTTGAGAGAACTTAGGGTCATAGGAAAAACATAAATTCCAACTGCCAAAGCCTAGTGCTCTGCTGTACCAGACTCTACGATATTGCCTTTGTGACGCTGATTTCAGCTGGGTATTAATGGAAGGCAATTTGATTAAGTCAACACATACTTGGGAATTTCACAGGAATTTGCATTTTTAAAAGAGGATGCTTTATGGCTTATGTAGCTTTCCATTTGGTGTAATTTCGGGTATTATAATGAGATGGTAATTTGTAAGTTACATAAGTAAAAAGCCAGATGTATTTTTTAAAAAATAATGGTCCCATACCTCTGGGGCACAGATATGCCTATATAAATAGCTTCAAAAGAAGCTAATGTGAGAGAAATTGGTAGAACTGGGTCCAGTAATGTAACATATGGCGAAAGGCATGCCATAAAGATGAAAGTGTTCATTGATTCTTTTTAAAATTACATTTTAGCTCTAAGTAAAACATTATAATCTCAAATTTTATTGGCTTTTTCCCTCCAACCAAACTTGAAATTTCATACATATATCAAACATTTTCTTATGGTTTACTCCTCACTTTACTCAAATGCTTAGCTACATTGATAACACCATTGAGCTTGATAATTTTTCTTTCCAACCTCTGATGAAACCTTTGTGTCACAGGTATGTACGACAAACATGCACACTCAGGGCAGGTGTGCACATACCTTCATACACATACATCTGTGCACATTCATCTCTCATGCCTATATACACTCACACCCCCACACACCATGGTTGCCAACCAACTAAATCATAGAAGGCACCAGGGAGGACAAATATGACAAGACCATCATTAAGATTGCTGTAGTTTAAGTCACTATCTCCCAACACTATTTGTCTCTGCCACAGTGAGGTCACAAAGGCATTGATTCCAAAGTGCTCCTCTGGGGTTGAAACATGCCCACAAACTATCTCCTAATAAAATATTTAAAACAGACAACATAGTTTGGTAGAAGAAGAAGGCAGACAATTAGAAATCTTCAATTCTAGTTCCCACTCCATCACTGACGAAAATCAAACAAGCTTATTAAACACCAAACTACAGATTGGAGACTCAGGTGCTAACAAATATTTTAAAAGACAATCCCAGTCTTAAAAGAGCTTACATGACATGTGAGGACACAAAACTAAGACTTAAGAAGCTAGATCATAATAAAACTTTTAAGAATTTCAAAATGATAAGTGATAAATGTTACTAGTCAATAACATTTGAAAAAGAAAAGAGACCACTTAAACATTTCTACAGTATTTCAGAGCACAGAGGAATTAGTTCACTTAAGATTGGGATGCAAATATTGATGGGGGGAAAAATACAATTTGACCTGGATCTTGAAAGATCAATAACAAATGAGCAGCAGGAATAAATACATTCTTTAAAAATGTATATGGTGTTTGATAATTTCCATTACATTTTCACACATACCTTCTCAACCTTTCCAATAATGCTATGTGAAAGAGATCCTTTATCTCTCAATTTAGCAATGGAAAAACTGGAGGTCAAAGTGGCTGAATGTCTGGCTCAGGACCTCAAAACATATATTCACTCATTCACTTTACAAGTATTTGAACAGCTAAGAAGTATCAGGCACTGGGAGTACAGCAGTGAACAAAATGAAGACCCTACCCTCATGCAGTTAAAAGTCAATAATATAAAGGATAAGATAAACTGAATCCTCAACAGGCAGGGAAGAGGAACAAGGACACACTAGACAGGTGGAACATTAAGAAAAAAGTTATGGGTCAAGAAAGGACGTGATGCACAAGAAAATAGGATAGTAGTTTCATCACCTCTGAGGTTTAAGAAGGCTGAGTTTGGAAAAGATGGTTTGGAGTCTTCTGAGGCCTCTGAATATGACGGATGGCTGTGAGGTTTGGATCCGACTCAGCAGCCACTAGAAGGATTGAAGCAATACTTTTGAAACAATGGAATATACATTATGAATGGTGGTATGTTAATTATAACAGCACCTAACCCTTATTGATGACTTACCACAGGCCAAGTACTCTCCTGAACACTTAGTATTCACTTATAAAACCAATACTCTTTTTAACTCCACTTGACCATGAGAACACTAAGGCACAAAGAAGTTAAGTAACTTGAACAAAGCCAGATAGATAATAAAAACAAGAAATGAACTGACTTCACCTGTTCAGAATCCAAGCTCTTAACACCCTGCCTACAACTGGGCCCCGAGCAGGTGAGGAGTAAGACAGATACGAGAAGCAAGAAGACAAATCTCAGTGACAGTACCCCTGGCCTGAAATGCTATGGATTTAAATTTGGCAGCTGTGGGAATGCCAGGAGGGCAACAGACATGTTGAGGTAGGATAAATAGGATAAAGGAAAGAATAAACTGGCTTTATCAAGTCAATAAATTTGTAAAAGTAGCTACAAGTTCAAGGCTAGAAGACTAGGAGAAGGTGCTCCCAACTGAGAGAACCAGGAAGTGGGCTGGAAGAAGCCAGCAGGAAACTGAGTAGTTGGATCCGCATGTGACATTACCAGAACCTTTGGGAAGAAACACAGAAAAGGATGTGGGAAATAAACCAGTTACAGATGGGACAGTCCTGCAAACGCTGCCTGACCAGGTATTTTTTTCTTTCTTTTTTCTTTTTTTTCTTTTTTAGCTGGAGTCTCATTCTGTCACCCAGGCTGGAGTGCAGTGGCACATTCACGGCCACCCCAGCATCAACCTGCTGGGCTCCGGCGATCCTTCTGCCTCAGTCTTCCAAGTAGCTGGAACTACAGGCACGCACTACCATGCCTGGCTAGTTTTTGATTCATTGTAGAGACGAGGTCTCACCAAGTTGCCCAGGCTGGTCTTGAACCTGTGGGCTCAGGCAATACACTCGCCTCAGCCTCCCAAAGTACTGGGATTACAGGCTAGGCCAGCATGGCTGACCAGGTATGTTTAAGTCACACAATTGCTGAGGTCGCCTTTGGGCCCTTGATTCTATAATTGTGTAATTCTACAAGCAGAGAGCAATCTTGAAAGGTCTGAGGTGAAATTTCTTGGTCGAGGTCATTCTTTTGTTCTTCAGGGGCTTCTGCATTTTTTTCTGAACATTCTCCAAACTTCCTCTATGCATTTTTATAATATCAACACCAGTGAACCAAAGTAAGACTTTTAGAAGAAAACAAAACAATCAAAAATACCATATCCTGAGTTGTCAAAACATTGTGGTTTTAAAATAGGTGCTTTACCTTGCAATGAAAGTCTTACTGACAAAATGAGGGCTCAGAAACAAAATAAATCAGAACTTCTCAAAAAACAGTCTAACAATTTAACAACCCGTTTCCCCAGAAAAACACAATACACCTCAGAGATTGTTCAACTACAGGCTGAAAAGGAGACACGCTTCCTCCCAGCCAGCCATTGGCCTTTCAACCCGTGAGGGAAAGGTGGGAAGGAGTCTGCATTAAAATAAATAAATAATCAAAAGAGTTTTATAAATGCAAAGACTTGCTTTTACCTTTCTTAGGGGACTCACGAAGCACTGATAAATATATGCAAACTCTGGTTTTCCTATCTGTGCCTGAGTCTATGAGTTGTGCTAAAAAAAATACAATAAAAATGATTTTCCCATGAAGTAGAACCAAATATTTATTCATGTTAAGGAAGTCGCTCATGTGCGCTGGTTTCTAGGTGACCGTGGGCTCCACTAGAGGGCATCAGAGTGTGTTCAGAAAGCAACTAAGGCTTAAGGATAGTGTCTGGTTCAAGGTCGCTAGTTCATATATTGTACAAACTAGACTCCATTTTAAAACCATATGAGATCCCTGAATGCTCCTTCTGCTACCAAATAATGTGTTCTGATAAAAGGACTCTCGTTTCAAAGTTAATCATATTGGCATTTTCATTTCTCAAATAATAACAACACACTAATCCAAATGTTTTGTCATAATCAAGTATCGTCTCATAAAACTTCTTTAACAATTTAATAACTTTAAAAAAACTAATAAGCCTCATTAAAAACAGTTAAAATGTACAATAAAATAGTTTCTTTGATGTTTTAATACATAAAAACATCTAATGGTTAAGTCAAAGCATATTACTAAAAATACAGTAATAACACTACTATAATAATAGTATTACAATAATAGCTAACATTTGAGTTCTCAGTATATAGCAAACTATACTTAAAACTTTATATAGCTCACCTATATAGTTTTCCCACACCAACCCTATAAGAACTAACATCATTTCCATTTTACAAATGGGGAAACTGAGGCTAATAGAGATGAAGAAACTTGTCTAAAACATATAACCAATAGGAGATAAAGCTGAACTGAAATTGTAGGATTTGAGTACCAGATATCAAATATGTTCCTGGGGTCAACCCTCCCTCATTGGCGCCCACAAAAACCACTGGCATCTCTCCAAACTGAGCCCTTACGATAGGCAAACTTTCATCAAGGATAGAGACAACTTTCCAAGCTGCTTTACTATAATGGAGTTTTACTTTTGTATATTTAATAAAACCATGGCAGTAATTCAGTTTATATCATAGAAGTTATATATTGCCATATTTCATATTATATTGCAGTTGTCTTCTTCAACCAAGCCAAAAAAAAAAAGATAGTGATTAAGGTGGAAAACTGTCATTTTAAAAGCCTAATACTCAGAGGTTCTCACACTCAGTTAAAACTGAGTGCATCTTAAACTTTGAGTGGCTTACTAAGTATCAATCATTAGGCTTCTCAAGGCTTTTACATAATATAATGAGAAACTAATAAGTGAATAGATACTACACAGCTGTTTAGCTGTGATTTTGAAATGATTTCTACACAATACAAGACAATAGCATAACTACTAAGATGTTGGATGATAAAGTCTCCAAGAGTGAAGGCTCACCAATAAACTGAGAAGGAATTTGTGATGGACTTTGGAAGGAAGGCAAGAAACACCCAACAGATCTGAAGTACAAAGCATTTCTCTTGTTCTGCATGATCACAAAACCCAGTTAGTATGAAACTTGAGAAGATTAACATCACTCTGAAAGTTTAAAATAGGATAAGAGGCAGTATATTTTTTTTCTATTGGTGCTGTATCAAGTTATCACAAATGTAGTGGCTTAAAACATCACATTATTATCTTACAGTTCTGGAGATAAGAAATCTGAAATGGGTCTCATGAGCTAATATCCAGGTGTCAGCAGGGCTGTGTTCCTTGTGGAGACTACCCACGAGAATTCACTTCCTTACCTTTTTCAGCTTCTACCCCCTGGTGGCATCTTCCTCATCTTCACAGCACTGGCTAGTTGAGTCTTCTGACAGCATCTCTTTCAAACACGAACTCTCCTACCTTCTTTCACTTATAAGGACCCTTGAAATTATACTGGGAAGCACAGTCTATAAATTTGTGCACATACTGCAACCCATCTGAAAAGCAGTTATTGGAATACAGAATTTGTTTTTCTTTGAAACTGTGTAAGTGGTTAGACTCCAAGTGTGGTCTACAGACTCCTATTGGAATTAAACTGTATCAGAATTGAGTAGTCTGTGTTCTGGAAAAAAGAGGATGCAAGAGAAAGCAACAGAGATGAAACTGACAGGCTTTTACAATAAATTAGATGCAGGCTGTAGGCAGAGTTGAAGTGAACTAAATATGTATTACGTACAAGTTCTGAATTAATTGTGTTATACTGCACAGTTGGGTCTATTGCCTACCTTTTCTTAGCAATGGTGGTGGCTGTGTAAAAGCAAAATTCATGCTTATTTATTACTGATGAATTTTCATAAACAGAAATAGATACAAACATCCAACACACTGCTTGGCATATCATAGAAGAAAAATAAGAGAAGAAAAATAAGAGTATGAAAATGTAAATTCTAGGTTGCAGAATCTGATTCTGCTGCTTACTACCTGTGTGATCTTGGACAAGTCATTTACAATTTCTGTGACTGTTGTATAAATTAAAAATAGGGATAATAATAGCTCCTGTCTGCAAGGTTGTTCTAAAATAAAATAGACCATCCAAGTGCCAATGACATTCTGGACCAATGTTAGTTTAATCAAATGCTAAGTTGTTATTATTGGGTGAACTAAGTCAAACAACTTTTAGCAGCCAGAGAGGAAACATTAGCCTCAGGATAGAATTTTTAGATATTTACCCCAAACAACCAGAATCGTCAAACCAATACATATATAAAACCAAAGAAACTGGAGAATAACTATCATTACTGGATAATTGCTAAGTTTTAGCACAGCTTTTTACACAAACATAAGTTATCATAAGATGCAAAATTCCAAAGTTGTCCCAATAATATTTTGACAAACTATAGGATAGAAATAGTGTATCATAGTAAAAACTTGGCTCCCCTGGAAGGGGCCTTAATGGGAAAGCAAGTTAAAAAAACAAAACAAATGTTCCCAGAGAGATACCATTTGTACACCAACCCCTGTGCTAGCCAAAGGAATAACAGAGGAAAAATCAAAGATCTTTTTAGGTATAAGAAGTTTGGAAAGTAATTTCTTAGGAAAACGGACCCCTCTCTAATTTTAAGTTAAACATCATTTAAGATCTAATTTCAACATTTAGCATAGTGTACTGGCTGGCTTTTCCACATACCAAACGGCCTCAGCCTACTCTGCTTACTGATTCTAAGCTTGCTTTTCCAGTGTCCCTCTGCAGAAAAGTCACCAGCAGCACCTGAAAGCCACCTCACCTGGAGTGCATCTTTCCTGGGAGTGGAGGTGTCCTGGCAGCACAGTAAATATGTGGATCTCTCCATGCCTCCCTAACCTTACTTTTTACTCATACTCTAGATGCAAAAGATTCATAGGTGTTCAATCTGCAAACAAGTGAACTGTTATTTGGTCTAAGTTCAGTACCGCCACAGAGGAACATGTGCGAGTCTAATGTCAATAAATATCCATGAAGCATCATTTACAGGAACTTCTTAGTCAAAACTGACAAAAAGTAAGGTAAAATGAAGCATGCTGGAGCCTTCTCACCACACAAGACATGTGGACTGTAAGGAAAACTTCAGACTTTTTTCTTTTCTTTTTCTTTTCTTTCTATTTTTTTTTTTTTTTAAGTCAGGGTCTCACTCTGTCCCCCAGTCTAGAATGCAGGGACACAATCACAGCTCACTACAGCCTTGTCCTCCTGGGATCAGGATGTCCTTCCACCTCAGCCTCCCATGTAGCTAGGAATCCAGGTGCATGCCACCACATCCAGCTAATTTTTTGATTTTTTTGTAGAGATGAGGTCTTGCTATGATACCCAAGCTGGTCTCTAACTCCTGGCCTCAAGCAATTCTCTCACCTCAGCCTCCTAAAGTGCTAGGATTACAGGCGATAGCCACCAAGTCTGTCTGGAAATCTTAAGATTGCAGAGGGAATGTCAGAAAAATAAGTAATGCTCTCTTTCTCACTTACATTAAAAAAATCAAAATGAGAGTATGATATTTTTTCTGGCAACATCGAAAGGATAAATGCTCATCAACTCGGCAAACAATACCAAACAAGCTTCATGCAGAAGCTTTAAAGTACATTAAGAAGTGGTTAAAGCTGGACCCGAATAGAACTAATCCTCGGCTAGGATTTTAATTGATTATTCACTTTTTTGCCTTATTTAGTAATGGCAGTAGAGCCCCACTAAAACAGAGATTACCTATAATAAAGCTGTTTCTGTGTCTAGTAAATGGATTATGCTTATAAAGTACATTGCCAAGATAGTTCAAAAGAATGCTCTAGAAATGAGCTCAATAGACAAATGATTTCCCTGGGCACTGTTCATGGAACTGTACTTCCTGTAATGAGCTCTCAGATGAGACTGGGATAAGGCATTTTCTTCTGGTTTTTCCTAAACTTGCCATTTTTCAGTTTTTCATTTAAATACATTGGACATCAGTGAAATTTGAGACAGAAACTGCCTTCTTCATTAACAAACAACTCAAATATCTAGACTATTTACAAGGAAGAAGATGGTCCTATGGAAGAAGTAGAGAGTGAAATGGGGGAAACCCGAGAGGGAGCCCTTCTGTAGGGTTCTGAAGGAAAATAACATGTTTACCCTGATACCAACTAAACAAACAGGAAGCATTCGTCAAACTTATATACAGCAAGAGTCAATTGTAGAGAGTGAAGTTTTCTTTTTAAGTTTTCTTTTTCATTCACTAATTCAGTAAGTGTTTTTTGAGAACCAAGTTTTGTTTAAGATACCATTAACACAAGGAGCACACAAAAAATAAAAATCTCACAGTCCATGTCCATCAGAAACTGACAATTGATTTAGGGAGGTAAATCCATTATGAAATGACCAATTGTATTGGAAAATAAAACAGGCTTGAGTACAAAAGAAAATATGAAAAATAAATATATAGAATGTCTGCAAAGATTAATGTAAATCTGAATAGTCTGAAAAGATCTTATGGAAAAATAAAAATGTAAATTATAACTGATTTCAATAAATCATTTCTTTATATTCCAGTCCAGTTAGTTAAAACATACAAATGTACACACATACACATGCTAACCTGAGACTGCAGAAAAACAATGCAGAAAAACATGTTTACAAGCATAAATTAGCTTAATACAAAGAGTGTTAAGGATGTTCAGAAGAAGAAACTTGGATGCAGTGATCTAAGAGAGCCGCAGTTCAAGCACCAGTCATTGAAAAGAGAAGTCCAACACGGAAGCATTAAACAATGTGTCTCAGGAGCAATAAGCCAGAGAACTGCAGTGGAAGAGTTTACTTTGATACCTTTCTCAGTTTAGTTTCAGAAGAAAAATCCCATTCAAACAAGATATTTGCAATGGGATTATTCCCAAGTAGGTGGCAGAACATATTCAAACTTTTTAGAGTATTCACTTTAGGGCTTTTGACTTTAGCAACGAAAATAAGACTATCACTCAAGATGGATGTATGCTGCCTGTGTTAAGAAAAATTGTCACCAGAATTCTTCATGAAACTTTCCTTTCCACTGCATTCTCTACTTTGAAACACATTCAAACCTCAGGTACTTAGTTGAATATTCAGCAAGGCCATGAATGATTCTAGAACAGCCTCAGAGCCTGACACCAACTTATTAAGATGTAGCAGCAACTCTTGGGAATGAAGTGTCTGCTAATTAGGCTACCACAAACAGATTCCCAAACCTTGACAAACTTTTCTCAAACATCTGATGAAAAACTTTGATTTATGGGCTGTCCAGGTGAAACCTGAACAGATGGTATCTTTTAATAATAATAGACACATGAGTTTGTTAAGGATTTCAATCTCTTGACAACATGTAGTTCTGCAGAGGAAAAACAAAGAATCACATTTTTTTCAGTTATCTACCTTATCTTTGTCTTCAACAACATCTGCCAAGACATCATCTGGATCCAGGATCCCTCCATCTGTGTACTCTAAGTGATGAATCTTCACCCAGTAGCCAGGATCCTATGGTAGAACAAACAAGTCTCATGACTCAATCTGTTAAAATAGTAAAATACCTTTTAATTTTAAGAGAAGTCAATTGATTCATTAAAATCATACTTAGTGATAACAAAAATTTTTAATGTAAATAAAAGTCATCTATTTAGATAAATATTAGGCATTTTTATCCTGTTTAACTTAAATCAGAGAATCAAAGTATACACATTTTATCAATTTTCCTGGAAGATAAGCTGCAATACAAAAATACATTGCCCTAGCAACGTGAAAAACATATTTAAGGAAAGTTTTTTTTTGAGTTGGAGTCTTACTCTTTTCGCCCAGGCTAGAGTGCAATGGCATGCTCACAGCCACCACAGCTTCAATCTGCTGGGCTCAGGCGATCCTTCCACTTCAGCCTTCCATTTAGCTGGAACTACAGATGAACAGCACCACACCCAGTTGGCTTTTTTTGTGACTTATTGTAGAGATGAGGTCTCATCAAGTTGCCCAGGCTGGTCTCGAACCCCCAGACTCAGGCAATCCTCTAGCCTCAGCCTCCCAAAGTGCTGGGATTACAGGCTGAGACACGGTGCCCAGCCAGCAATTTTTATAACCTAAAACTTAGGTGTTACCAAGAATACTCTGGAAAATAAAGATCTTCTTGAGGGTATTTTTCTTATGCTAGAAGTCTAAAAAGATTCCAGAACTATAAGACAGCTGTGATTACAATAGTCATCACTTTGAAACATACGAATGAAATGGGTAACCACCAGACTCTCCAAATCTCCATGTTCAGAATGCAACCTCAATGCCAGGATTTACAATGACACAGAACAAGAGCTTCATCAGCCTAGGTTTCTACTTCCTTCAGAGTGGCAACAAGTCAGCCTGTGCTCAGAGTTGGACAAGGAGGTCACTGAATCAGAGTAATAATTTAAAAGACTTTCAACATTTTTTTAAAGTTTTAGGCCGGGCTCGGTGGCTCAGCCTGTAATCCCGCACTTTGGAAGGCCAAGGTGTGTGGATTGCCTGAGCCCACGGGTTCGAGACCCGCCTGGGCAACTTGGCGAGACTTCATCTCTACAATAAATCAAAAAAATTAGCCGGGCGAGGTAGCGCGTGCCTGTAGTTCCAGCTACTTGGAAGGCTGAGGCAGAAGGATTGCTAGAACCCAGCAGGTGGAGGCTGCAGTGCCCGGGAGTGTGCCACTGCACTCTAGTCTGGGCGACAGACTTAGATTCCAACTCAAAAATAAATAAATAAATAAAAAATAAAGTGCTAAGTTTTAGAAACTGCTTACTTTGATACTAGGACTCAGAATTAAACAGTCTAGCTCATTCAGTTATTTATGCATTATCTATTTCTAGAAGAGATATGAGTAAACCATTATAACAATGGAACAACCAATGAATGAAGTGAAGAAAAACATTAGTAAGGATTTTGCCAGAATACCCAAGCAATAGTCAGTTGAGTTCTGTGATTCTTAGAAAGCCCTTCAAAGTGGGAAACTTTTGAGCACACTCAGTTTCCAATAAAGGAACAGATACCAATTTGTAAAAAAGATGGAAATTCTTCTAGGATAAAGCTCAAAGTCTTTGCCACACCAATCTTTATTAAGGGTAAGAACTAACATAGTCCACAAAATTCAATTTCAATTTTACAAAAGCTAATAGAAATGGCTGTCATACAGTCTTCTCTCTAACTGACCCCTGATAAAAGGCAAGGGCATACTATTAAATGATAATTCTTTTAAGGCATCTATTTGGAAGGCTACTAAAATGTGACCCAAGGACATAGCTTTCCAGGAATACAACTGAGTAAAGGGATTAGGCCTAAAAATCTGAAGGAATTATCTTTACCTAGGCTTTGGACATTGAAATTAAGTTTTCTGTAGAGTATCTGAAGAGCAATTCCCAAGTAAAATAAAAGGAGTTTTATTTGCTTCTGATACAAGGTATATAGGTAGAAATGCTAACAATTTACTAGGCAACTTCACCTGCCCACATAGAGGTCTCAAAGATACGAGCAGTAAGACCCGGTAAGAGAACCCTAGAGCATGTTTCTTACCCAGAGACCTTTGGCAGCTCAAGGTGACTGTGCTATGAAAGACGAGTTGAGTACAACAGGCTAGAGCTCAAGAGGGGAGGGTCCCAAGCCACACAAAGCATCATAGAAAGGCCACTGGGTCTCACAGATCTCCCCAGCATTCTTTGGGAAGTGGATATTTTTGCCACTACCATGCTACAAGCAACATATTTTTCCAAATCTACTCAAATCTGCAGGACTTCTGATAGCAATCTAGAGCATTATGTTTTCCCTGTAAAAATAGCCTGCTTGCAGGGCTCAGCCTGTAACCCCGTGCCTTGGGAGGCCAAGGTGAGTGAATTGCCTGAGCCTGCGGGTTCGAGACTCACCTGGGCAACTTGGCAAGACCTCATCTCTACAATAAATCAAAAATCAGCCGGACGTGGTAGTGTGCACCTGTAGTTCCAGTTACTTGGAAGGCTGAGGCGGAAGGATCACCGAAGCACAGCAGGTCGAGGCTACAGTGGCCGGGACTGGCCACTGCACTCCAGTCTGGGTAACAGAATGAGACCCCAACTCAAAACAAAAACAAAAACAAAAAAATAAACTGGGCTCGGTGGCTTAGCCTGTAAACCCGCGCCTTTGGGAGGCTGAGGTGAGTGGATTGCCTGACCCCGCGGGTTCGAGACCCGCCTGGACAACTTGGCGAGACCTCATCTCCACAATAAATCAAAAAATAAGCTGGGCATGGTAGCGTACACCTGTAGTTCCAGCTACCTGGAAGGCTGAGGCGGAAGGATCGCCGGAGCCCAGCAGGTCGAGGCTGCGGTGGCCGGGAGCAGCCACTGCACTCCAGTCTGGCCGCCAGAGTGAGACTCCAACTCAAAAAAAAAAAAAATAGCCTGCTTATGAGAGGAGTTCAGTTTAATTAATTTCTATAAACTTCCATCGAGTTGTATATGAAATATTGCAACTCTGTAGATGAAATCTGTTCATTTTAACCGTTTATAAAAAAGCAATATGTTCTAAAGAGCATATATATATTTATATATATATATAGAGAGAGAGAGAGAGAGAGAGAGAGAGAGAGTATATATTTTTTAAAACTTAAAAGAAGATCTCTATTAAATTGTCTGCCTTTTTCTGGTGTTCAGTTTATAAAAGCAGATGTTATCACCTAAGATGGAGGTAAACAATGATCCCTAACAATTGCAGTATAAGTTAAAGTATACCTCTCTTTCTGCCTAGACGTAGAAATAAAGAGGAAAAACAAAACAAAACAAAATGACAACAACATAAACAGAGTCCTAGTTTAAAATAAAGGAACTAAAAAAAAAAAAAACCACAGGAGATAGAGTCTGATGGGTGGCAATGGGACAGCAAATAAGGGGCAGCAAGGTGGGGCTATGATGCAGGCATCCTACGTGCATACCCGTGGGGACTGAGATATCTTGGAGAATGAGGCACAGGAGTTGGAACAAAGACAGTTTTCTCTAATTTGATTCAAAAGAGAATATAACTAAATCAAGTTAAAAAGTAATTTGATATATTCTGGAATCATATATTTGACAAAAAATATGTTAAGTAAAATACATGGTGTCAGAATCTAGAAAGACCCTGCAATTTGAAGTCCCTATGCCACATTGATAATATCACTTTATATTCTCCAAAGAAGAAAAGAGCAATCTCATGACAGCCCACAAATAACCCTGAGCAAAAACAGACAACCATATGAAATCAGTCTCAGGGTTGGTATTCTACATATCTAAGAGAGGAAAGAAAAAAAATCAATAAACACAGCCCATACCAACTGTGATTTTGTCCCCATGGTATTTTGTCCATGGTGTTACAGATCATTTTAAGAATATACATACACTATTAGCAGCCCACAGTCATCGTGAGCCCATAAATTTGCCCTGACCCTTTTATGTTTGTACAAATTCCCATCAGTACATTGCAGCCAACATTTTGCATTTCATTCAGTTGGTTTTATTGCCATCAGGAATAAAACTGATCAAACATGAAAAAATGTTCACATACGTGTCTTAGTTCACACAATCCCTTGGAAAAGTTTACTGTATTTTTTTCATAATCATGACATTTAATTTACCTTTATATTGCACAAATATCTGTAATACACATAACTTTTAAATTATTTTGAGAATATGTCTAGTATATGTGGTCATTTTGTTATGCAATAAGTTATATTACTTATATGCCTAGGATCATTAAAGTATTAAAAATAACATTATGCATTTGTTTTCCCTACTTATGACAATATTATATCTTTTTTTTTTTAACTCGTGTGATGGACAGTTGATGGGGACGATGGAATGTCAGATCTGGAAATACCTGTATATCTATTTTTTAAATTCAGTTCATTTAAACGCAACTGAAATTTTAAATCTAAAATAAACTAGTCTACAAAGATTAATTGGAAAAGGAAACTGAAACAATAATATATGCATTACAGGAAGAAGACAGTTACAGGGTATTTTTAATGATCAAATGAAAAAAGTGTTCCAAACAGACATTGATATTAACGGCGACAAATAACCTTCATTGTGGGCAGATGCTATGAAATTTGACCTTACGCCTTAAAAAATTTATATTAACCAGTGTTAAAGAATGATGATTTCCCATCTGCAATATCCAAAGCAGGGGATGGGCAGCCCAGATGCTATGTGCTGTGACCACCAAGCACTGGAATTGTGCCAATAATCAAAAGAAAGGGGAAACTTGGAGGTTTCTAAGCAGAATGTCCATGGTCCAGGGAAGGAAGAAACAGCTTGCAGCAGCGGCAAAAGCCCAAGGTGAGGTGAACCCTGCGGAGGAACAGCTGGCTGCTGGGACAGGGCTGCATTTAGTTAGTGCAGAGCTGCAGCACTGGACCACAAAACAGGTTTCTTAGTGGCTTAATGCTTTTACTAGAATAATCTTGCCTACTGGAACACAATAACAATTGTCAAGTGGAAGTTAATAGAAAAATATAATTTTTCTGAAAACTTAACTTCGCAAATTTGGTGGCATGCATCCACATGATCATAAATAGCATGATCATAAATAGCAGAAAATATGTTTTAGTGCTTATCATAGGCCAAGTACCCTAGGTTCTATGTGTTATATATGATTAACTCATTTATCCTCACATAGCCTCATAAAATAGTTAAACTCATTTTACAGATAAGAAAACCAAGGCATGGGTAGGTGAACTGACTTACTCAAGGTTAGATGCTGAAGAAGCAGCAAAGTCAATGTGGGTATTTTAAACTCAGAAACTATTTTTTAATTAAACAACTTAATACAAAGCATAGTCACCTGGGAATCAGGCAGGGGATCAGGACTATTTCCATTCCAATATGAGCATCAGGACCCAGGCAAGTTACCATTACTCAGGACCTCGGGTACTGCTTCTCTCGTGAGCCTGCAGTCTCATGGCCTTCTGCACAATACACTATGTATGTAGAGGTCAAAGTGTAGAGGACACAGAAGTGACAATGGAAAGCCCCCAATTCTTCATATACATGTGTCTGCCTAGAGCCTCATGAATGACAGAATCATGTGGGAAAACTTCAGAACCTAACTCCTCATAATCACAGAACAAAGGACTTGGGAAACAGCAGAAAAAAATCTCACTGCTAAGAACAGAGAGGGAGTTTCAGGCATCGGAAGTTGCACAGAGAATTATGAAACAGCCGGGCTTGGTGGCTCAGCCTGTAATCCCAGCACTTTGGGAGGCCAAGGCGAGTGGACTGCCTGAGCCTGCGGGCTCGAGACCAGCCCGGACAACTTGGCGAGATCTCGTCTCTACAAAAAAATTTTAAAAATAGCCAGGCATGGTAGCGCACGTCTGTAGTTCCGGCTACTTGGAAGGCTGAGGTGGAAGGATCACCAGAGCCCAGCAGGTCGACACTGGGGTGGCCATGAGCATGCGTGCCACTGCACTCCAGCGTAGGCGTAGGAGTAAGACTCCAACTCTTAAAAAAAAAGAATTATGAAACATGCATGCACATTAAACCAACTACTTTTATCATAATCCTCTGGGGTACTTCTCCTCTCCTCCCAAGACCTAAAGAGAATCAGATGCCCCACAAGGCACCCAGGAAGAAGGCAACAGAGAGTGTCTGATTTATTGTAGAGATGAGGTCTCCCAAGTTGCCCAGGCAGGTCTCGAATCCGCAGGCTCAGGCAATCCACTCACCTCAGCTTCCCAAAGGTGCGGGATTACAGGCTGAGCCACCGAGCCCAGCTTATTTTTTATTTTTATTTTTTGGGTTGGAGTCTCACTCTGTGGCCCAGACTGGAGCGCAGTGGCCGCTCCCGGTTACCGCAGCCTCGACCTGCTGGGCTCCGGTGATCCTTCTGCCTCAGCCTTCCAGGTAGCTGGAACTACAGGCGTGCGCTACCACGGACTACTCAGGGCAGGCTGAGAACAGAAGTCTCGGTAGCCACAAGGCCATGAGGAAAAGCCAGAGTCTGGGGAAACCGTGTGGAAGCCAAGCCTGGCAGAGCAGCACCGATGCCTGAAGGGAAAAATCCAGCCAGGAGAGACAGAAAGGCACTGAGAGCTGGCTGGCAGTCAGAACACACCTACACCTACCCAAGATAGACCAACCAAGTACAAACTTCAGGAGAAAAGCCTAGGAGTGGGCACGGCCAAGGCCATTTCCATCAACTGCAGGGTGTTTCCAGAGAAATCAGAAGAACTAGGGTGGGACCAAGTTCCCCTGTTGTTGTTGCAAGCTCAACAACAGGATGATAAGCCCTTGATTATGTTTAAAGTTAGGGTGAGTTATTCCATCAAAAATTGTTTTCCTGACCTAAAAATCCATTATCCTATCAAAAGGAACTTGGCATAGCCATACTATTATCAGATAAAGGAGGCTTTAGGGGCTGGAGTATTAAGACTAAGTGGAGTATTCTGTGTTGGTGAAAGGGTCAGTCCAACAAAAAAGAAAGCAATTCTAGACCTGCATATAAGTAGTAACATGACTGCAATATGCATATGTCAAAATTGACAGCTCTTCAAAAAACAAAATTAAAAAGACACAAATTGGGAGACTTTTGAGGGGAAACAAAAAATGAGAAAGTTATAAATCATCTGGACAAACACAAAAAATTTAACCTAATTTTATATATATTCATACACACAATGCAATACATTCATTCACACAATGCAACAAAAAGATTAGAAAACACATCTTTTAAAAGTACGTAAAAGATGTACATTTCATAGGTCTAAAATCATCTAAATATATTGATCTGATTATGGTACAATCAATCACAGATATCTAGAAAATGCCCAACTGTTTGGAAATTAGGAAATACAATTCTGAATAATTCATGGACAAAAAATAAAGAAAATAAGGAGGTACTTTTAACCTAACAATAATTAAAATGCACCAGGGATGATGGTTCATGCCTGTAATCCCAGGACTTTGGGAGGTGGAGGCGAGAGGATTTCCTGAGCCCAAGAGTTCAAGACCAGCCTGGGCAATTTGCTGAGACCTCGTCTCTATAATCAATTTTTAAAAATTAGTTGGACATGATGGCATGCATCTGTAGTTCCAGCTACTTGGAAGGCTAAGGCAGAAGGATCACCTGAGCCCAGCAGGTCAAGGCTGAGATGGCTGTGAGTGTGCTACTGCTCTTCAGCCTGGGTGACAGAATGAGACTCAAAACAAAACAAAACAAAACAAAACCCAATAATTTAAACAACAAAAATGTGGAATGCAGCTAAAGTGTGCTTAATACATTAGTTATGGCCTTTAATGTATATGTTGACAAGAAAAAAATTAAAAGTCAAAAAGCTAGAAAAAGACAGGAAATCAAATCCAAAGACAGAAAGAAGGAAATAAGGTGCAAAAAACAAAGAAATTTTTTAAAAATACAACAAATAAAAATCAAAATTAGCTCTTTATAAAGAAAAAGCTAAAAGAAAAAGCTCAAAGCTTTATAAAATTGATAAATACCTAGCAGACTAATCAAGAAAAAACATAAATTTCCAATATCAGGAAGGAAAAAGGCATGCAATACCATTATAGTTCTTATATATATTAATAGGAGCATAGTATAAAAACTTTAGATCTATAGATTTCAAAATTTTAACAAATTCTTTTAAAAATACAACTTACCAAAATAGTCAAGAATAGAAAATGTGACTAATATAAAAATAACAATAAAAGAAACTGAATCTATTATTTAAAACCCTTTCTCAGCCAGGCGTGTAATCCCACGCCTTTGGGAGGCTGAGGTGAGTGGATTGCCTGAGCCCGAGGGTTCGAGACCCGCCTGGGCAACTTGGCGAGACCTCATCCCTACAATAAATCAAAAAATAAGCCGGGCGTGGTAGCACATGCCTGTAGTTCCAGCTACTTGGAAGGCTGAGGCGGAAGGATCACCGGACCCAGCAGGTAGAGGCAGCGGTGACCGGGAGTGGCCACTGCACTCCAGTCTGGGCGACAGAGTAAAACTCCAACTCAAAAGAAAAAAAAACAAAAACCTTTCACAAAGAAAATTCTAGACTCAGATGACTTTGCAGGCAAAAACTTCCTAATATTTGAGAAACAAATAACATAAGTCTTTTATACAAAAACTTCTAGAGAGTAGAAAAAAAATTATTCAAGTTCTCTTTACAAAGATAGCATAACCTTGATACTAAAACACTTACAAGAACATTACAGGAAAAGAAAATTATAGACCATTCTCTCATGAATACATATGTAAAAAATCTTAAACATTTGAAAATCAAATTTAGTACTGTATATAAAAGATAAGATAGCATAACCAAGTGAGATTTATTTCAGTAATCCAAGAGTAGCTTAAAATTTGAAAATCAACCAGAGTTATTCACAAATTAATAGAAAAAAGGCTAAAAAAACAAATGATCATCACAATGAATGCAGAAAAAGCATATGAAACTATGTACCACCAATTTACAATAAAAAGTATTATAGCAAACATGGCAAACCATTACCTAAGCTAAGAAATTTTTCTGTACAAGGCAGAAAAATTTTAAAAATTTAAATAACATTTCTAATAGTATTAAAAATTTAAGAACTAGTCTAATAAAAAATACATAAAATTTCTATGCTTTAAAAGCTACAGTATATTAGCAAAAAGGACAGACAACTGTCATAGTTGGAAAGATTCAATGTTGTGAGGATGTGGTCTCACTCTAATCAGCTAGGGTCAGGGTAAGAATTTCGAGACTATGGAGCAACCAGAATGCCTGTACACTCATGGGAGAAGTGAAAAGTGCACCATCACCTTGGAAACTGGCAGAATCTGAATATAAACATCCCACGCAACTTAGTAATTTCACTCCTAGGTATAGAGGGGACCCCAAAAAGTCTGGAATTTACTTATTAAAAAATTGTATATTTATTCTTACATGTTTAAATTTGTCACCTTCAAAGTACTGTCCATCCGATGCAATATACCTATCAAAATGCTTTTTCCACTGCTCAAAACAGTTTTTGAACTTACCAATTTTGATACCTTTTAGTTGTTCCACCTCTTCCACATCGGAAAAACATTTCCCTTTGAGGACTTTTTTCATTAGGGAAACAAACAAAAGTCATTCAGGGCAAGATTCAATGAATAGGGAGGGTAGGGGAGGGAGTCATGCCATTTTTGGCCCCAAATTGCTGAACACTCAGAGTGGTGTAGATAGGTATGCTCCTAAATCACCCATCATAAAATGGGCAAATACACTGAAAGAATCTTAAAAAAAAAATTCACTGAAGCCAATCACAGCCTCCCATAACTGTGCTAGCTGGAACACTGATGCCGATGGGTTCCTAGAACACTTACCTAGTAGGAAAAGCCTGTACTCCAAGAGGCCTGCCCTCTAAAAAATAATTCTTTTTTTTTGAGTTCCCTCTCGTATAGCCAACAAAAAACGAGTACACCGATTTAGTAAAATAATACTCCTAGCATGATTAGTCCTAATACCTAAACATCTGGAAATGGCCCTAGACTATGTAAACAGTAGTAAGTCCATGCAGCGGAATATGACACAGCAGTAAGAGTGAGCAAACTACTAGTTATGCAACAACACCGGAGAATCTCACAGCACAACACTGATTTAAAAGAGCTAAATACAAATACACACTGTCCGATTACATGCCTAAGGAGCTCAAAACTAATTCATAATGTATCAGACCAGAGACTGGTTACTCCTTGTGAGAGGGCAGGGCTGCGAGGGAGAAGGAACACAAAGGTGTTTCTGGGATAGTGTTCCATTTTCTGATCTGTGCACTAACTACACATATTTGTGTACTGTATGGGTATTATACTTCAAAGATATTTACATAAAAATTAAAATAATTTTTTTGCCTCCAAAATGTGATTTTTTCAAAGTGAAATTCCTAATGGTTCCCTTTGCATATGACATCTCTACAGATAAACAAATGAAGACCACCAAAAAGCTGCTTAGAATAAGAGTTGTTTCCTTAGACGTATAAAAACAAATCTCAAAACATAAAAATATAGAGAGCCAAGAACATAAAAGGCCAGGTTATGCAACCAAAAGAGCATGCAGCTAAGTGACCAACAGTTACCTGAGATGTCTAAGACCGATGGTTGACCACAGGTTTTAATGAGTCAATGGTGTGATGAGTCATCTAAAAATATTATTATTTCTATGCTAGGATATGATGATAGAAGTACTGTGTTAGAAAAGAGCAAGTAGAGCCGGGCTCGGTGGCTCAGCCTGTAATCCCGCGCCTTTGGGAGGCTGAGGTGAGTGGATTGTCTGAGCCCACGGGTTTGAGACCCGCCTGGGGAGGCGAGACCTCATCTCTACAATAAATCAAAAAAAATCAGCCGGGTGTGGTAGCGCACGCCTGTAGTTCCAGCTACTTGGAAGGCTGAGGCGGAAGGATTGCCGGAGCCCAGCAGGTGGAGGCTGCAGTGGCCGCTCCCGGCCACCGCACTCCAGTCTGGGCGACAGAGTGAGACTCCAACTCAAAAAAAAAAAAAAAGAGCAAGTAGGGCCAGGCTCGGTGGCTCAGCCTGTAATCCTGCGCTTTGGGAGGCCGAGATGAGTAGTTTGCCTGAGCCTGCGGGTTCGAGACCCGCCTGGGCAACTTGGCGAGACCTCATCTCTACAATACATCAAAAAATTAGCCAGGCATGGTAGCGCACGCCTGTAGTTCCAGCTACTTGGAAGGCTGAGATGGAAGGATCGCCGGAGTCTAGCAGGTGGAGGCTACGGTGGGGTGGCTGGGAGCATGCCGCTGCACTCCAGTCTGGGAGACAGAATAAGACTTCAACTCAAAAAAAAAAAAAAAAAAGAAAGAAAAAAGCAAGTAATAATCTCTCTCTGTGCCTAAGTGGTCATCCTACATTTAGAGTACTTTGTCAAATTGTAAGAGGTGGTCATTAGTCAAATGGAGAACACCATGTGACAGCAACCATGAAGGATAAGGAGATGGAAATCCATTTTATGAAGGGTGAGCTGAATGGATGCAGTTTGTTGAAATTGGAGAGCACAAAGAAAAACATTTTGCTATTTCAGACATAGAATACAGTTTACAGGACACTAAGTTATTTATTTATTTATTTATTTATTTATAGTTGGAGTCTCACTCCGTTGCCCAGGCTGGAGGGCAGTGGCACGCTCATGGCCACCCCAGTGTCAACCTGCTGGGCTCAGGCGATCCTTCTGCCTCAGGCTTCCAAGTAGCTGAAACTACAGAAGCGTGCTACCACGCCCAGCTAATTTTTGATTTATTGTAGAGATGAGGTCTTGCCAAGTTGCCCCGACTGGTCTTGAATGTGTGGGCTCAGGCAATCTTCTTGCTTCGGTCTCCCAAAGTGCTGGGACTATAAACTGAGCCACCAAGCCTGGCCGACACTACGTTCTTAAAGATATCATGTAAGGCAAAGGTCACTTACTATTAAACTTATCCCTAATAATCCCTTGGGGAGACACCACTTTGGAAGTGAACATAATTCCTCAATAAGGCCAACATTACTTGTCTTAAATCCAGGATTGGAACATGGTATACATTGTCTTTTCAGTTCAGCACCAGATGAAGTGCCTGGATTATGTTAGAGACCAAGTTCTATGAGAAATTCTTAATCACTTGGACTCACTGTCATAAGTACCTGAGAACTCAGACAACAGAGGTGAAAACAGTCTCTCATTTCGTGCTTACTCTACAACATGTCTCACTGCTCAGACAAGTTAAATTAGCTACACTATTCAATTTCTTATCCCTTTTGTTTGCTTGTTTGGCTGATCTTTTACAGGTGAATTTGTAAAAGCTAAATGACCATATGAATCCTCCCATTGAATTAAAAGACTTCCACATACAAGAAAGAGCTGGCTTGTTCTGGGTTGCTCCAGAAAAGTTACACAGACAATAGTAAGGTAGATTGATGCTCAACATAAGAGTGATCTTCCAAAGAAGAGTAACTGAAGAGTGAAATGAGCTCTCCACACCTGTCAAGTCTAGCTTAGGCTAGCCATCTCTCACAAGGTTGTTGTAGAATCAGAAGTGGGACTCATGAGATCCTGAAGGAAGATCCCTTCCAACTCTGAGATCTACAGTACCTAGAACCTCAGATACATGAAAGAAATCTCTACTGTATGATAAGATGTTAAGATGTGGCTATTCCACATGATCCCACAGCTACTGTGCATCCACAGGCAGAAAGTCTATATGCAAAACACCATGTTTCAAATTCCCCATCTCTCAGTTATTCTAGTGTCTTTCCACATAGCCTGAAAATTCATTAACTTATGAACAATTTAAGAAAAAACTCTTTCATCTCCAAGATAAAAGAAACACTCGGTGGAAAAAAAAAACCTGGGAATTTTATATTGATTAGAATATTATTTTTGACTAGACTATTTTCTTACTCTAAGAAATTCTCCCGACCAACCACCAAATGTTTTGGGTTTTCACGCCTTGACTAATACATAATTCAAAATCTGGTGGAAATGCATCTTTAAGCCATAGAGAAGTCAATCATTTGGTTGTAATGTATAATCATAAATAAAAATAATTGCAATATAAAAGCATCAACAATTTTAGGAAAAAATTCCTATATTATTTCATAGTCCAAGTTTTAGTAATATTACTTTTTCCCCTTCTCAAGCAGAAAAATATTTAAGCATTAAGACATATACTTCACTATCTAGTCCATTATCAACTAAATATTAGAAAGACTGTTCATTATCCCTACGTTACTTTTCATTCACAAATAGCTTTGTAAAATAACCATAATCTCGGCAGTCTTCTTTATATAAAGGCTTCAAACGTTCATTTTCCATTTGGGGATTAACCTAAATTTCTTTGAGGAAAAAGGGTCCAATATCTAGACAGACCTTTTTTTTAAAAAAAAAAAAAAAAGCAGGGCTCCGTGGTTCAGCCTGTAATCCTGCGCCTTTGGGAGGCTGAGGTGAGTGGATTGCCTGAGCCAGTGGGTTCGTGACCCGCCTGGGTAGCGAGACCTCATCTCTACAATAAATAAAAAAATCAGCCGGGTGTGGTAGCGCATGCCTGTAATTCCGGCTACTTGGAAGGCTGAGGCAGAAGGATCGCTGGAGCCCAGCAGGTCGAGGTTGCAGTGGCCGGGAGCGGCCACTGCACTCCAGTCTGGGCAACAGAGTGAGACTCCAACTCAAAAAAAAAAAAAAAAAAAAAAAAGACAAATTTTAATTATTTTCAAATCTATTGCCTATATCATCACAGTACACTCTAATTCTTTATAAGGATATAGAAATCTCATTGTCCTATAGACTTTACAGTGAGCTAAATGCTCACTCTCAAATGCATAAAAGTATAAGTGTTAATATTTAGGTAAATACAATATAATTGGAAAACTAAAGCTACATCAAGAAAATTAAACATTAAAAGTCTTAAATCAGCAAAAATTTTAAATGTATTTAATTGATGCATTTACTGAAAAAAATTCCCAGTATCAAAGACTTTTAAACCATTAAACCATGACTAATTTAATAAAATTAAAGCACAATGACTCAAAACAATTTTAAAGAAAACAGCTGATTTTTTTTTCTAAGCGTATTTTCCATTATTTGTTTCCAATGAAATTTTATAGTCCAAAGCCCCGGCTGCCTAGGTTGTAGAGGTCTGTGTGGCCCAAAGCAATACAAAGCCTACAGTCAAAGACTGGAAGCAGCCAGCTCTCCAAAGACAAGGGCAAGCTATCAGTTTTTAAGATAATTCATCTATTGCAAAACTCGAAAAAATCTTCTACTACAAAATGAATTTTAACAAGAATAAATCTGAGAATGCAAATTTATACAACTCACAGTTTACTTAACACAGCCGATTAAGTTCAAACTTTTTTGCTGTTATAATGCTGGCATCTTCGTATGCTAACTACTAAGAATATGGACACTGGGTCTCAATCGCATGTATCTCTGCACATATGAATGAATGAGAAAGGTTTAAGGTTTAAAGCAGGGTGTCCAATCTTTTGGCTTCCCTGGACCATATCAAGTAACCTTTGGCTTCTATGGGCACTGCCTTGAGTAAAGAGGGAACTGTCTTGGATCATACATAAATTATGTAATATAGTTAGTATATATACATAATAAGACATTTTATTTTGTATTTTTTTAAATTATAAAGTTTAGAATAACTAGTGGTAAGTTTGACCTTGTTTTTGTAAAACTCATTTACCAATGTCTGGTTCGGTGGAAGTGGTCACAATTCTTAATGAGTTCTCAAGGTGTTCATCAGAAATGTTTGTTTGAATTTTGCTCTTCATATGCATGATAATCGAAAACAGTTGCTCACAAATGTATATTCTGCCAAAAAGTGATGTTATCAATAAGGCGTGATCGTGAATGGCAAAAACGGAACTAAGTATGGGGTCATGATGGGGCTGCATTACTAGCTATCCTGGGCCATTTGTGGCCTGCAGGCTGTGTGTCAGATGTGCCTAGTTGAAAGCATCCTACAGGCAATAGCCATGCCTCAAGCTCTTTACTTGAATACACTGTTACAGTTTCATCACTGAAAAGATCAAGACATAGAAAGGAGCATATTAATGTCTAGCAGAAGAGGTACTAGTAGCAGTCTTTGACACAAGTTAACTCTAAGATAAACATAAAGATCCTATCAACTTTATCCCCCCATCACTTTTTCTAAAACTTATTTTCAGTGTGGCTGTATCAGGAATAGCAAGGAATTCTCTGTCTCTGATCTTCAAGAGGACTGGGTATGATGCTACCTGATACTACTAGCTTTGTTGCCCAACAACAAGGTCATTCCTCCAGAATGCCACAGCTGGATCACAGGTATGGCTAACAAAGACCCAAAGACACAGGAAAGGAAGAAGGAAGGGCTGAGCTCAAGCACCCCGTCCAGAGAAGACCTTCCTAGTCTCTCAGTCCAAAGCAGATTTCCTGTCAGTAGCATAAGTTATCTTTATTTTATTCAATCACTTGTTAATAGGTATTACTTGATCTCCCCCAACTAGAACATAAGCTCCATGATTCAGAAACCTCATTTATCTTCTTCACTTCCATATCCCTGGCACCAAAACTACTTCTACATTCATTACACATTTGTCATACAGATGAGGACTGAGGGCAGCATGTGAGAAGCAGAAACAAACACTCTGGACTGCATGTCAATGACAGATTTTATGAAACATGCATTGAGTTCTCACAACACCTATGGATAAGTCAAAGCTTGAATCACATGACCCAGATATTTTGATATGGCCAAGGGCAGCATGGGAGAAGCAGAAACACTCTGGACTGAAGCACTCTGGACTGCGCATTGACAGCCATCATTCATAAAACATCTATGAGCACAATAGGGAACAAAAATCCAGTCCTTTGAGGGAAGAAATCTTAAACTTCAGTGAAGGGAGAAGACAGATACCTTTAACAAATATAATACATAAGTGAACGAGATGATATTTTATTAAGTGACAAGTGATTTGGGAGACAAAATGCGGGAAATGAGGAGAACAGGAGTTTTGGAAGCTTGTATTTTAAAGAGGGGGTCAGGCAAGCCTCACTGAAAAAGTGACATTTGAGTATAGACTTGAGGAGGCAAATTAGGGGCAGACTAGAGTGACTGTGCCTGTAGGCAAGTCCACTTGCAGTTATTTGTAAAGGAAGTCAAAGCTCAGAGAAGGAACCTTTCTATGAGAGAGAGAAAGCCCTTTCCCTTGTCAGGATGAAGAAACTTGACAGGGATACAAAAAGACCAAGTGGTAGGAGCCAGGTCTCCACCATGACCAGGAAGACCTGCCCTACACCAAGCAAAATTTTAACTCCACTGCAAAATGGACTCAGATTCTACTAGTTTTCCATTATCATTAAAGCACATTTTCTTCTACACAAAAATATTACCTGAAATGTAGAAGAAAGGACCTGCATGTCATTTGCATCTCAGATGTTTTCTTCCAAACTGCTGATGTGAGACACACTGGATGGCTTGGCATGGCCCACATGAAAAAGATCTAGGCACTCCCCAACATGAGAATATTTCTTGGGGAGAAGGTGAGCTTTGAAACCAGTAACAGCCAGTTAATAGTAGGCTAAAATCCAAGTTCTGTCACCCATATAAAACAGGAACAACAAGCCGGGTGCAGTGGCTCACGCTTGTAATCCCAGAACTCTGGGAGACAGAGGCAAGAGGATTCCCTGAGCCCACAGGTTTGAGACCAGCCTGGGCAACATGGCGAGACCTCATTTCTACAATAAATTAAAAGATTAGCCAGGCATGGTGGCGCATGCCTGTAGTTCCAGCTATTTGGAAGACTGAGGTGGAAGGATCACTTGAGACCAGCAGGTCGAGGCTGTGGTGGCTGTGAGCAGCCACTGTACTCCAGACTGGGCAACAGAGTGAGACTCCCACTAAAACAAAAAACAAAAACAAAAACAAAAAAACAGGAACAACACCCTCTGCCTTCACTAGACTGCGAGAAATTCATTGCCTATTCACATATAGGAGTATATAGGCACACACAGATATGCATATATCTATTTTGTCTTGGAATCAGACTTGTAAATTCCACAGAGGCAGAGCCATCTCTGACTTGTATGCTACTGTAATACCAGCATCTGACACCACACTGTCCTGACCAGAGATGTACAATAAATAGCAACCGTGGTTGTTATTACCTGTGTAATTCGTCAAAACCGGACATTCATGAGCCTTAAGGAGGGCAAAGACACACTCTGGGCTTAGGAAAGAAGACAGGTGACAGGAAGGGAGCAAAAGCCCCAGAGAGAGGTGTATGAGAATGCTAGGCAAGTTTTCCATATCTTGAAATATTGGCCAGGAGGAAACACTTCTCCCGATTTTTCTCTATGCTTGGGATCAAAATGTAGTCTGTAGACCAATGCCATCCAGGGCACTGTTTTTTTTTCATTTGCAATAAAGAAAACACAGAAATTAGGAGTAAGCATTTTTAAAAATTTTTAGCAATTTTTTTTATTGCTGTAATATCCACACACATGATTTTGTATTTTATTTAAAAAATATGTTTGCTATAGATGAATGAACAAAACAATCTGGTCCGCTACCACACACAGTTTGAGAAGCCCTGGATACACAGACCGTCTGCCCTTGATACCGGTGCCTCAGCCAGGACACAACATTCACTGACTTTCATTGACATTAACCAAAATGTTGACATATGAAAAGCCTCTGCAGACCAAAAAAACCCTTCACTTACATGTTATTTACATGGGAAAGAGCAGGACAAACTCCAAAAACAATTCATTAAAACTTTTTAGAAAAAAATCTCCTAATAAAATGGGATCCAGCATCTCTTGGGCACAACATCTTACCCAGCTCATGAGAGCAAATGAAAATGTGGGTGAAGACATGGAACATCATGGCACATTGTCTAAAATTATGGCATCATTATACCATTAGGCCATGACTATACCACTAAGTTATAAACAGAGTTGGGGGGCTCCCAAGCAAAAATGCCAATTATGTAGGAAGCAAACAACAAGCGCAAAATTCACCTCACAAAGAAAGATTGCAAACATGATAGAAAAATAAACACAATGTTGAAGCAAAAGTTTTCTAATAGTTATATTGAAATATCCATTGCAATACTCACATATATATCTGTATATATTCATTCATGCATACATATTATTACAGTTAAAAAGATGAGATGACTATAAGTTTGGCTTTTTAATCTGTATAAGAAAAAAAGTTACATCCTTATTGTTTTGAAAATTGCAGATACAGAAATATTTTAATTAAAAAAAACGCCCAGCTAACACACACCCATGCTATTCCTTCTTCTCTGGAAATCATCCCCAAACAAGGACAATTAAAAAGCAGAACTGTAAACTCCATCTGCATGGAAGTAGGAGGTATCTGCAACTCAAAGCACTATATAAAAGACAGAAAAGGGAAGGATAAAGAAGGAATAACTTCTCAGGGAGGAGGA
This sequence comes from Carlito syrichta, assembly GCF_000164805.1. Classification (NCBI taxonomy): domain Eukaryota; kingdom Metazoa; phylum Chordata; class Mammalia; order Primates; family Tarsiidae; genus Carlito; species Carlito syrichta. The sequence goes on from NW_007247396.1 coordinate 304,988, forward strand.
AGGTCCAACTCCAGTGCCTGCAGATGGGGGTAGCTACATAAACAACAAACCTATCCACCTTGATGGAGTCTTGGGATTCAGGGTACGGAGGAAAGTGGGGGCTGAAAATGGTGAATAAAAAGTTGCCAGACAATTTCTTTAAGAAAGGATGAAACTCCTCAGTAATGAAACACCCTGCTATCTCTACTATCCAGTGGCAAGAGATAGAACAGCATCAGATCAAAATCCAGACTCCAAGACCTCAGGCTGAACATGCAAGGCCATAGCCTGGACAGGGCTACATACTCCAATCTTGTCACCTCATACAATCCCAGTAAGATGAGGTCAGGCTTCCACAGATCCCCTCTTCCCTGCCCCCAGACAAATATGTCTTCCCACACAAGGGATCTAGGGAAGGGAGGATGTAACACACAGATATGGAAGGGGAATTCTCAGATAGTGACAGCAATTAACATAGGAGTTTAAAAAACAAACACCCCTGATCTGCTAGGGACAATGAAGGGCTCCAGGAGCAGTGTTACCAAGAGAAAACCCAAAAATCCACAGATTTCAAGGTGGCATTAACTCTTTGAAAGACTGTAGTGAGAGACACTTTATACAACAAGTAGAAGGAATGGAAAGAAAGCTTAAGATGTAAAGAAAACTAAGCAAATAAAACCATTAATTTCAGGAAAATCAAAAGTTTGCACAAGACAAAAAGGGACCATAGTTACTGACTCAAAAGTGAACAATATCCACAGGGTCATAATAGTGAAAACACTAAATACACATTTAACCAACATGCCAACAATAATTTTGGGAGATGAGGGGGGAAAGGTGAAGAAGCTATAATTAAAGCTAATATCTTTGACTACCTGAGTAATATATAAGCAGAAAATGCCTAAAATTGATGAATCTAGAAATAGCAGCAAATTTATATTTAGAAATAAAAGCCCACTGCTGTCCCTAATTCATAAATTATTTAGAATTATAGAGAAAATTGTGGGGGAGACAGATACAGCACTATGTAGAGTGCTTCTTAGAAGTGATTTGGGCAGAAGGGTGTTAGTTGATCAATGTTTTTGTCATACATTGTTTGGTATCTTTTGTTAGGGTCTGTTTAACTCTTTAAACTAGGACTTGGCAAACTGTGACCTGTGAGCCAAGTCCTGCCTGTCACTGTTACTGTAAATAAAGGTTGGATGGAGTACAGCCATACTCAGAGTTGAGTGGCTGCAAAAGAGATCAACTGGCTCGCAAAGGCCAGCTACTATCTAGACAAAAAGTTTGTCAATCTTTTATTCGCCATGTGTGTGCACTACTTTAATGCTAAAAAGTTAAATGGAGCCAGGCTTGGTGGTTCAGCCTGTAATCCCGTGCCTTTGGGAGGCTGAGGTGAGTGGAGTGCCTGAGCCCGCGGGTTCGAGACCCGCCTGGGCAGCGAGACCTCATCTCTACAATTAATCAAAAAATCAGCCAGGCGTGGTAACGTGCGCCTGTAATTCCAGCTACTTGGAAGGCTGAGGTGGAAGGATCGCTGGAGCCCAGCAGGTCGAGGCTGCAGTGGCCAGGAGCAGCCACTGCACTCCAGTCTGGGCGACAGAGTGAGACTCCAACTCAAAAAAAAAAAAAAAAAAGTTAAATGGTACAGAATCGCGGCCCAGTTCTGTATTTTCCAACAGCAAGTCTTTTAGATAGTTGGCTTAGTCATTTTGAATGTTAACACTTTTCCTCTAAGTAATACACATTTCTGACTGTTTCAATTGATTAACTTCAGAAATCATCCTTTGACATCATGAAATCATGAATGGAGTCTCCCAACATTTCCATCCTTGATGCTAATATAGTTATTCAAATATTTCTATTTCTATTACTGGTTATCTTTATTTTTAATGACTAATGAATACTTTGGTTTTTTTATTCTCTCATCTGAAGATAGCACCTTACTCCTAGGAGTGCAAGCCGACATGACAGTCCTTCCCCTTCCCCTTCCCCTTCCTGTCAGCTTTACCTTCAGTTTTATACTATTAAAGTTGAAAACATTCACATTCTTCTCTGTAATGATAGCTATACTTCCTCTACAATTTGATTCCAAAAGTTGAAAACTAACAGACAGTATGGATATTTATTGCAACCAAGGAAATAGTGTTCCCTGACAAATCAAATAGGAAATGACCATTTGTCATTCCTTACAGTGCTAATGTCATATCTATCAAGCCACTCAGACAAGAATGTCCAAACATCTTTGTTATAATCTATACTTTGTTCAAAATATATTGGGTTACTTTTAATATGTAAGCTATAAGAGTTAACCTCAATATCAAAAATTCGTAGTAAATTATCCCAACACACACACACACACACACACACACACATTCTTAAAGATGTATAAAATATAAAATCACATTCAATAGCAAAACAAATTATCAAATTCTGCATAGGTAAGAAATATCACTCCTCATGAGAGTAAGCATGGTTGCCCTTGAGCACATAAAGTAAAAATAAGCTAATTTTTCTAGGAAAATTGGAAATGCCAGGTATTCTAGAATATAAGATACAAGACATTCATACAGTCAATTAGAAATAAGGAAGAATTCTACTAGTTTCCTATTGTTCCTGTAACAAATTACCTACAAATTTAGTGACCTAAAATAACACAAATTTATTTTCTTATAATTCTGTAGATCAGAAGTCAGGTATGGGTCACACTAGATTAAAAGCAGATGTCAGGGAACTGAATTCTTTCCTGGAGGCTCTAGAAGAGAATCTGCTCCATTGCCTTTTCAGTCTTCTAGAAGCCACCCACATTCCTTGGGATCATGGCCCCCTTCTTGCTTCAGAGTCACCAATGGCCAGTCAAGCTTCACCTTCCCTTCTTCTTCTCTGTCCCACATAAGGACCCTTGTGATAAATCAGACCCATCAGATTAATTAGAATAATCTCCCTCACATAAAGTCAACTTATTAGCATCTTAATTTCATATGTTACCTGAATTCTCAATTTGCCTTGTAACATATGAAGGGGGAGCCCAAAAAACCAGAATTATCTTTTGAAGGGTGGCCCCCTTGTAGTACAGACTTTTCCCCACTAAGTAAGTGTTCTAGGAACCCACTGACATCAGTGTACCAGCTAGCATTGTTGTGAGAGGCTGCATTGACCTCCAGCGAATCTTTTTTGGAGATTCTTTCAATGCATTTACCCAGTTCATGATTAGTGATTTAACAAGTGCAACTGCCCACACCACACTGAGTGTTCAGCAGTTTTTGACCAAAAATGGCATGACGCCATGACCCACCGTGCTCCTCTATTCACCCAAGTGACTTTTTTTGGTTTCCTTGGATAAAAAAGTCCTCAAAGGGAAATGTTTTGCCCATGTGGAAGAGTGAAATAAAAAATGGCAGCCACTAAAAAGCATCAAAATCGACAAGTTCAAAAGCTGTTTTGAGCAGTAAAAAAAGCTTCATGATAGTGTAGTGCATCAAATGGAGAGTACTTTAAAGGAGACTGAAGTTTAAACATGTAAGAATAAATACACATTTTTATTTCAGAATTCCAGGATTTAGCCGGGCTCGGTGGCTCAGCCTGTAATCCCGTGCCTTTGGGAGGCTGAGGTGAGTGGATTGCCTGAGCCCGCGGGTTCGAGACCCGCCTGGGCAGGCGAGACCTCATTTCTACAATAAATAAAAAAAAATTAGCCGGGTGTGGTAGCGCACATCTGTAATTCCGGCTACTCGGAAGGTTGAGGCGGAAGGATCGCCGGAGCCCAGCAGGTCGAGGCTGCGGTGG
>NW_007247397.1:0-1111 GCF_000164805.1 Carlito syrichta
TTTTCCACTTGTTCGTGTCATCTTTGATTTCTTTGAGCAGAGTTTTGTAGTTTTCATTGTCAAGGTCTTTCACATCTCTGGTTAGTAAGATGGCAAGGTATTTCATTTTTTTTGTGGCTATTGTGAATGGAATTGTGGTTTTTATTTGGGTTTCTGTTTGTTCATTATTGGTGTAAAGAAATGCAATTGTCTTTTGCACATTTATTTTGTATCCTAAGACTTTACCAAAGGCCTTTATCAGTGTAAGGAGGTTTTGACAGATTCTCTTGGGTTTTCAAGGCACACAATCCTGTCATCTGCAAAGAGAGGTAAATCGACTTCCTCTTCTCCTATTTGGATACCCCTGATTGCCTTCTTTTCTCTGATTGCTCGAGCGAGGACTTCCAATACTATGTTGAACAGGAGGGGTGAGAGTGGGCATCCTTGTCTTGTTCCAGTTTTCAGGGGAAATGGTTCCAATTTTTGTCTCTTTAGGAATATGTTGGCTGTGGGTTTCTCATAGATGGCTTTTACTATTTTGAGGTATGTTCCACGTATGTCTAGATGTTCGAGGGTTTTATCAAGAAGGGGTGCTGGATTTTATCAAAAGCTTTTTCTGCTTCTAATGATATAATCATGTGGTTTTTGTTTTGACATCTGTTGATGTATTTAGTTACATTTACAGTTTTACAAATGTTGAACCAGCATTGCATCCCAGGTATGAAGCCTATTTGGTCATGATGGATGATTTTTGAGATGTATTGTTGAATCCAGTTTGCTAGGATCTTGTTGAGAATTTTAGCATCTATGTTCATCAAAGATATTTGCCTGTAGTTCTCTTTCTTTGCTGGATCTTTACCTGGCTTGGGTATCAATGTGGTGCTGGCTTTGTAAAATGATTTGGAGAGAGTTCCATCTTTTTCAATCGCCTGGAATAACTTCAGTAGGAATGGTTACAGCTCCTCCTTAATGTAGAATTCTGCTGGAAAGCCATCTGGACAGGGCTTTTTTTTTAAAGGTAGTTTCTTATTACATACTTGATTTTCTTGATTGTTATTGGTCTCTTTAGGGTCTCAATTTCTTCTTGTTTCAACCTAGGTAGGTTGTGTGATGTCAGAAGGTCCTCCATTTC
>NW_007247397.1:1320-1653 GCF_000164805.1 Carlito syrichta
TGGGGTATTAATGTCCCCAGTTATGATGGTGTTAGAGTCAATATCTTTCTTTAGTTTTCCTAGAAGTTGCTTTATCAAAGTTGGTGCAGCTATGTTGGGTGCATATATGTTTAAGATAGATATTTCTTATTGGTGGAGTGAACCTTTTATCATTATGTAGTGGCCCTCTGTATCTTTTTTTAATTTTTGATAACTTAAATGGTATTTTGTCTGAAATTAGGATCACGTCTCCTCCTTTCTTTTGTGTTCCATTCACCTGAAAATTTGTTTTCTATCCTCTTACTTTGAGTCTGTGTATGTCCTTTCTAGTGAGATGGGTCTCTTGAAGGCAGT
>NW_007247397.1:2202-2593 GCF_000164805.1 Carlito syrichta
GTTGGAGTGTGGGCTGCGGGCTGTACTTTTTGCAGTTTTGAGGTTTAATTGAGGGGGAAGCTGTGTTTCAGAATGTATATGCTGATTCTAGCATCCACGCACAGGTGTATGAGCACACTGGAACCTATTTCCCTCTGCCTTACAATCTGTCCATTCAGCAGTATGTAGGCTTGGTCCCTAGATTAAAAGTGGGTATAAAAGAGGAAAATAATGGAGGAGGGGGGTTAATAGGAAGTTAGAAAGAGAGAAGAGTAAGAGGGAAAACAGACATACATACCAACTATCAGGTGGGAAGGAGACACAAGGCTGGAGAGAAGTGAAAAAAGATACATAAGAAAGATTCCCTAAAGAATACTGGTAGCTACACAGAGACAGACCAATAAAATCATGA
>NW_007247397.1:2613-3875 GCF_000164805.1 Carlito syrichta
TTTTATCCATTTTGCCATTCTATGTCTTTTCAGTGATGCATTTATTCCATTCACATTCAGACTAATTATTGAAATGTGAGAGTTCATCCTGTCAGAGAGTTCTTATAGAGTTGTTGTTCTTCTACTTGGTTTTTTTTGTCTTTCTTTGGTTTTGGGGTTGGTTCATGTGTATTTTATTCTTTTTCCTATACTCTTGTGAAGAACGTTGTTCTTTTTTTCTTTTCCTCTGTGTTTAGTACTCTCTTAAGTGTTTCATGTAGAGGTGGTTTGGTGCCAGTATAAGTTCTTAGGGACTGGATATCTGGGAAAGATTTTAATTCTCTCTCACTGAGGAAGCTTAGCTTGGCCGGGTAGGTTATTCTTGGTTGAAATTGTTTATCTTTTAGGACTTTCAAGATAGGGCTCCAAGCTCTCTTAGCCTGCAGGGCTTCTGCAGATAAATCTGCTGCTATTCTGATTATTCTTCCATGGTAGGTGATCTGACCTTTTTCTCTTGCTGCCTTTAGGATTTTTTCTTTTATGCCTACTTTGTTTAGGTGAATTATTATGTGTCTAAGAGTTGGTCTTCTCATTTTTTGTCTTGCAGGGGTTCTCTGAATCTCTTGTGTTTGAATTTTTGCCTCACTGATTAGATAAGGGAAGTTTTCTTGAATGATCTCATGGAAAGTTTGTTCCAGTGTGGTCTCTGTCTCCTTTTCTTCCTCAGGGAGGCCAATTACTCTTGAAGTAATTGCTCCTCTCTTGAAGGTTTTGTTCTGTCTTTTTGAGCTTATTTTCTGTGTTTTTAAGAGTTTGGGTTAGTTCTATATTTTGGTCCTCAAGCTCTGAGTTTCTTTCTTCTGTTTGGGTATTTCTGCTTTCCATGCTTATCAGTTTGTTATTTATTTCATTCACAGTATTCTTTATTACTGTTATCTCAGATATCAGCTCCTTCCTAGTTTCTTCTTGTCTCTGCTCAATTCTTTTTAATCTCTCCATTAATATCTGGATATCTAGGTTTGTAGTTTGAGGCCCTTCATTCCAGGAGCTCTTCATTGTTTACATTCCGAAGTCAGTTTTCACAGTGTCTGCCCTCCCAGGGGTCTGGGAGAGATCCATACTCTTTTTTTTTTTTGGTTTTTCTTCATTTGTGTAGATTTTTCTCTCTCTCCCCCTTTCCCTCCCCTTTCTTAATCCTGTTTTTGAGGGAAGGTGGAGTTGCTTTTGTTTCACCTCTGCAATATCCTGTTCTTCCTTATGAGGCTCTTCTGCTTTGTTCACTT
>NW_007247397.1:3895-5535 GCF_000164805.1 Carlito syrichta
TCCAGAGCTCCAAAGCTCCAAAGGGCAGGTGGTGATTGGCGAGAGTGGCTCTGGGCCCCCCACAAAGTACTTCAGCCAGGAACAGGACTGGTGTCTCTAAGGGGTGGGCAGCTTGGTGCTGGGTGCTGGGTGAGAGATGATGTAGCCAGGGAGGGAGCTGAGACCCGAGACTCCCACGCAGGTGGGAGTCATGTATGGTGGAAAAGCAGCAACTGGGGGCTGCAATATTCAGCCCTGCGTGGGACCAAGGTCACCAGGCCTCGGACCAGTGAGGTTGGTGGTGGGCTGGGGGATGGGGGAAGAAAAGTAAGAGTCTTTCTGGGAACTCACGTTCAGAGAGTCTCACAAGTCCACTTATGCTGTTGCCATCCTACTGGAAACTCATCACTAGTTCTAAGCTTAACCCTAACACTAACTTGAGTGCTAAACCTTTTTTCCTGTTCACTTCCCCCTCAAGTGCTAAAGCTTAAGTTAACCCTATCCTTAACCCTAGATTTAAAACTAGCCCTAATGATAAATCTAACAATAATTCTAACCTTAGCCCTAATTCTAAACCCAATCCTAACTCTGGCACGTATCAGTATTTCTAAGTCTAATGCTTAACTATAACTCTAATCCAAACCCTACCTTAAAACCAAGTCAACCAAATTTTCATCTTATTCCTAGTCCGATCCATAAACATAATTATGTACCTACACATAACATTAGACCTAATGCCAATCCCAATTCTAACCCAAGCTTGAGCCCTAACCCCAACCTAACCCTAACCCTAACTTTAACACTAAAACTAACACTACCATAGTCCTAAAACTAACCCTTATCCTAACCCTGAACAGAACCATAGCCCTTCTCTAGTACTAAACCTAACCCTATCTTTAACGTTAGCCTTATGCCTAAGCCAAATTCTAACCCAGACCTAAACCTAGACCTAGTTTGATCCCAAACTCTAACTATAACTTTAGCATAATCCAAACTCTAAATTTATCTCTAGCACTAGACTTAACCCTAACCTTGACCATAACTCTAATCCAAGTCATTTACCAAAACTTAAATCTAATACTATTTCTAATCCTAGCCATAAAATAAACTCTAATTTTAATTTTAGCTCTAATCCAAACTCTAAAACTAAACCTATTCCTAACCACATGCTTAAGCCTAACATTAACTGTAGCCCTAACCTTTTTCCTATCCCTATCCCTAATCATAATTCCAACTCTAAACACACTCCTAATCTTAACTAGAGACTTAACATTTAAACTAATCCTATTTTTAACCCTGGTACTAACACTAGTCAAAATGCTAAATGTAGCTGAAATCTAACACTAGCCCTAATTCTAAACCTGAGCCTACCTCTAACACTTACCCTACCCATAATTCTAAACCTAATGCCAACCAATAATACCAACCCAAACATTAATTTCAACCTAAGTATAATCATGTGTTGGGAGCCAGTCATGGAGGCCCACTGAGTGTTGGGGATCAGGAAGGGCTGTTGACCCCGAGACCACTAGGATGCATTCAGGAGCAATTTGACCCCATTTCCTCCCCCTTTCTACTCAGCACTAACCAGATTAAGCTCCAGTGAGTTCAAAACATAAAAACTCTGAGACCGGGATGAACACAAGCTAACTTTAGAAGCT
>NW_007247397.1:5757-19319 GCF_000164805.1 Carlito syrichta
TCATATGAAAAGGGTTTAAAGGCAATCATTGATTAAGTTTTCATGGATTAAGTTTTCTGGAGGGTGGGAGAAGCCCCTCTCACATCTGACTTTGTGTATAAAAGTCCCGTTGAAATTCCTAATATCACACATCGCTTCTGCACTACACTGGAGTCCAATCTCTTTCTTTCTCTCTCTTCTTCCCCCCAATCGCCGATGCCGTCTCCAGCTTTGGAGTACCCTGAACCTGGCTGGAGCTGGTCCCCGGCAATCATGGTCTTAACTCTTGAAATAGTCCTAATTTTCACCATAGCCCTGGATATAAACCTAATCCTAACCCTAATACTACCACTCAGCCTAACCAAAACCTAACCCTAACCTCTCACCTAACCCTATCTACCCTAACAATAACCCTATTACTAGCCCTATCCCTAAACCTAATTCTATTTCTAACCCTAGATCTTACCAATAGTTAATGTTAATCCTAACACTTACAGAAGTACTAGCCCCAACACAAACTCTAACACTAACTCTTAACCTCACAGCAACCTAGTCCTAACACTAAACCTCATCCTAACCCTGAACTGAGCCATAACTCTTCTTTAGCCTAGCCTTAATTTTAATGCTAGTTCTGTGCCTAATCCTAAACCCAAATTTAGCCCTAGTCCTCTCCAAAACCCTAACCTGAACTATAGCCAAAACCAAACACTAAAGCTACTGAAAATTTAACCCTAGCACTAGACTTTACCCTAATCCTAAACCCAACTCTAACACTAACCATAACTGTAACCAAAGATGTATACTAAAACCTAAATCTAATACTATCCCTAAACTTACCAAAACCCTAACCCTAATTCAAACACTAATTTTAATTTTACCTCAAAGCTTAGCCTAAAACTAAACCCTACCCTATACTTATGTCTAATTATAACTATAGCCCTAAATCTATACATAACCTTAACCCTAAATTCAACTCTATCCTTATCCCCAACCATAAATCTAGCTCTAAACCTAGATACAACCCTAACTTGAGTCCTAAACCTTCAACCCTATCCTTAACCCTAGTATGAAGGCTAGCCCTCATGCTAAACCTAACCCTAATTCTCAACCTAACCCTATTTCTAAACCTAAGACTTACTCTACCACTTACCTTACCTGTAATTCTAAGCCTAATGCCTAACTACAATTCTAACCCAAACTCTACCCTAAGCCTAAGTATAATCTCTACCCTTACACTAACACTAGCCCCAAGACTCACCCTCACCCTAAACACAAAACTAAACTTAACTCAAATACTGTCACTCACTCTAGCTATATCCAAACTCTAACCCAGGGATCCCCAACCTCTGGGCTACAGATGGTACCAGTCTGTGTCCTGTTAGGAATCAGGCTACCTAGCAGGAGGCAAGCTGCAGGCAAGTGAACGAAGTTTCCTCTGTTTTTATAGCCACTCCCCATCACTTACATAACTGCCTGAGGTCTGCCTCTTGTCAGATCAGCACTGAGAAGGCTGCTTCCATTTCCAACATTTTGTCTTTGTGAAGTAGGGTTTTCTGCAGTGACAGCAACCACAGCAAGATTACAGAGTAGACTGGACATAAGCAACACACTTTGGGTGTTACTGTCTCCCATCACCCCCACCTGGCTGCAGGAAAGCAGGTTGAGGGCTCCCACTGATTCTGCATTATGGTGAATTGCATAATTATTTCATTATCTATTGCAATGTAATATTAATAGATATGAAGAGCACAATAAATGTAAAGCACCTGAATAATCCTGAGATCACCACTACCTCAGGTCCATGGAAAAATTGTCTTCCATGAATCTTGCCCCGATGCAAAAAAGATTGGGGAACGCTGCTCTAACATTACCCCAGCAACCCTAACCATAATTTTATCTCTAGACCTATCATTAAACCTGATTCTATTCCTATCACTAGCCCTAATATTAGTGTTAGCCCTAACAGTGCCCCTAAAGCTAAATCTAAAACTAAGCCCAGTTCTAACCAAAACACAAACCCCAACTGTAACCCTAATCCTCATCCTAACACCAATTTTGTCCTACACTAACCATCATCCTAACCCTGAATCAAAACATAACCCTTCCCTAGCTCTAAATTTACTCCTAACTTTAGCCCTGGCCCTGTACATAACCTGAACCCTAACTCTAAACATAAACCACTAGTCCTATCCCAAACACTGGCCTTAACTCTAGTCTAATCCAAACCCTAAGCCAAACTGTAAACTGAGTTTGCAACAGCCTTAGCTTTAACACCAACATTAAAGATAACCTTATCCATAACAATAACCCAAGTCATATACCTAAACCAAATACTAAAAAACCCTAATCATAATCCTATCTAAATTAAAATTAAAGTTAATATTTTAAATCTAAATTTAAATTAAAATCTAAGCTTAGACTTTAAACCTAGCACCAAACTCATATTTAGGTCTAATCCTAACCATAGCCGCAATACTATCCCTCATCCCAACTCTATCTCTAAACCCAATACTAACCCTAACAAAAGCCCTAATTCTGAATCTGACCTATTCCTTAACATTAGTACTAATAACTATACTTACGCTTTACCTAATCTTAACTCTAACCTAGGCCCTAATTCCATGTCTGAGCCTAACCCTAACACATACCTTACTTGAAATTTTAATTCTATTGCATAACTGTAACTCTAACCCAAGCCCCACCCTAAGCCTAAGGATATTTGCCCTATCTCTAGTACCAGTGCTAAGCCTCACCCTAACCCTAAATATAAATCTGACAAAGACAGATTTAACAAAGACAGAATATTGGAAATGGAAGCAGGCTTCTCATTACTGATCTGACAGGTTAGCTAATTTGCCACCGTGCACTTACGTTGGCAGCACTGTACAATCAACTTGATAAAGCTTCATAACCTTGATATAGCAGTGTCTTACAGCTGTGTTCATATCGATATGTGGTGGTGTCTTGCTGAGTGACATTCATTATTGTTGTTGCATGTGTTTGTGTGCCATTGCAAGAATGCCAGAGTTTGGCTTAGAGCAACAAACAAACATAAAATTTCTTGTTAAACCTAGACAAGAGTGGAAGTGAAATCAGGGACATGTTAGGCCAAGTTTATGAGGATAATGTTATTAAGAAAATGGCAGTGTTCAAATAGATTAAACATTTTTCTGAGGGGAGAGAAAATATCACTGATAAAGAGAGGTTAGGATGGCCAGTAATGAGGAGAACTGATGAAAACATTGCAAAAATTGTGCATCAAAATTGTCAGTTGACTGTGAGAAGCATAGCAGACCAAATACAAATTGATAGAGGAACAGTAAAGAAAATCTTAACTGAAAATCTTGGCATGAGAAAGATGTGTTCAAAAAAATCCTGAAGGAGCTTTAGCATCATGACAATGTGCCAGCTCACACAGCACTGTCTGTGAAGGATTTTTTTAGCCAGTAAACAAATAACTGTATTGGAAAGTCCTCCTTACTCACCTGGTCTGACCACAATGACTGTTTTCTTGACCGGAAGATATAGGAAATATGGAGAGGAAGATATTTTTATGACTTTGGGGACATCAAGGGTAATACAAGGACAGCTCTAATGGTCATTTTAGAAAAAGAGCTCCAAAATTGCATTGATGGGTGTACTAGGCACTGACATTGGTTCATAGCCTCCCAGGGACTATGATTAGGGTAACCATGGTGATATTCAGCAATGACTTATGTAGCACTTTTTCTGGGAGGAGTTCACAGACTTGTCAGACTTCATAGACCTAATACTATCACTCACACTAACCATAATCTAACCCTAACCACAACCCTCACCAAAAAAACCATAATTTAAATACCAACCCTCTCCCTAAGCCTATTCTATTCCTATTTCTAGCCCTAACACAATCTCTAAAGCTAGACCTAAATCTAATCCAAGCCCTAGTCCTAACAGCAACCTTATCCTTTACCCAAACCTTAACCTTAGAACTAACACTAACCTAGCCTTAACATTAATCATCCTAACCATTAACCAATCATAACTTTGTCCTAGTTCTAAACCTCACCTTATCTTTAAGCCTGGCACTGTGCATAACGCAAAGCCTAATCCTAAAACTACTCCTACCTCTAGTCCTATCCCAAACCTTAGCCCCAAACCTAGCCTAAACCAAACACTAACCTAACCCTAAACCTAGCACTAGCCTTAACTCTAACCCTAACTTTCCCCTAACATTAATTTAGCTTTAACCCAAGCCATATACCTAAACCTAAACCTAACACTAAACTTATTACTAACAAAAACCCTAACTCTACTCATATTCCTAATGGTAATTTTAACTTTAATTCTAAACCTAACCCTAAAATTAAGCCTAGCCATAGCCCTAGATGAATGTCTAGCCCTAATCATAACGATAACCCCTCTTCCTAACACTAGCCCTAAGGCTGTTAGGTCAATGGGCTGGTGTCATGGGTAAGATGCAAAGAACTGCACAGAAATTAAATTAGAAAAGATAGTTTATTTAGAAAGTAGATTAGAGAGAGGGGGTGGCATCAAGATTGAAGAGGGGACCAGAGCTTAAAGAAAGCATGGCAGTGAGTGCTTGAGACTATTTTAAAAACTTCTTTTAGTGGGGGTGGGGCAGGCAAAACATTTATAGGCGCTGACATCCAGGTGATGGGGTCTGTCTCTTGTCTCTCTCAAGACCGGATGTATGGTGGGTCAGTCACATAGAGGATAAGGGAGGGCTGGCAGCTGAAAGACAAATTTTTAGGACAAAAATATTAATTTTAATGTCTCTTGACTCGCCCAGGGTATCAGGAAAGGCTTATTGTCATGTATGAGCTCAAGGAAACAGAGAAACTCCATTTTGGGTTCTGTCCTTTCAGTAAAACTTTCTCTAAACTTAGTACTAATACTAACACTAGCCCTAATGTTAAACCTAACTCTAGTCATAAACCTACGACTAACGTTAACACTTACACTACCTGCAATTCTAAGATTAATGCCTAAAAGTACCTCTAACCCAAACTCTATCCTAAGCCAAAGTATATTCCTTGCCCTAACCACAGCACTAGCCATAACCAACACCCTAACCCTAAATATAAACTTAACTTAGCCCTAATACTATCACTCACACTGACCATAACCTAACCTTAGCCCTAGCCACCCTAAACATAATTCTATCCCTAGCCCTATTCATAAGCCTATTCTACCCGTATCACTAGCCCTAATACTAGCCAACCATTACGCCTAGCCTAAACCAAGCCTAACACCAACCCAAACCATAACCTTAACCCTAAACCTAGACCTAATACTAACCTAGTCTTACTACTAACCTTTATTCTAACCCCGAAACAAGCCATAACACTGCATTTGCCTTAAATCAAACGCCAAATTTAACACTGTTCCAAATCAGAACCTTAGCTAACCCAAAGCCTAACCTTAGTTTTATTTCCAACCCTAACTCTTAACCTAGCATAACCAAAACCATAAACCTAATCCTAAACCTAGCATTAGCCTTAGCCATAATCCTAACCTTTTCTCTAACACTAACTGTAACTCAAACCAAAGTTGTATACCTAAACTTAAGCCTAAACTATCACTAGTTATAACAAAAATCCCAACACTAACCATAATCTTAACAGTAAATTAAATTTTAATTCTAAACATAGTTGTAAAATGAAACCTAGCCCCAACTTCATGTTTATGTGTAATCTTAACTGTGGCCCTAATCCTATACCTAACTCTAACCCTAACTTCAACTTTAACAATCCTAATCCTAACTCTACATCAAATCTAATGCTAACTCAAGTATAAGTCTGAAGCTGACCATGTTCTTAACCTTAGAACTCACACTAGCCCTAATGTTAAACCTGACCCTTTTTCTTACTCTAGCACTAATTATAAACCTAAAACTATACATAACACTTACCATTTATGTATTTCTAAGCCTAGTGCCTAACTGTAACTCTAATGCAAATTCTAACTAAAGAATAAGTACAATCCTTGCCCTAACCCAGCACTAGCCCTAAGGCTCATCCTAACCCTAAATATAAACCCAATTCCAGTCATAATGCTCTCAATCTAATTCTATCCCTGTAACAGCCCTAACACTAGCCCTAATGCTAATACTAACGCTAACCCAAGACAGGCCTAACTCTAACTCCAACCCTAACCCTAATGCTAGACCTAACACTAACATAATCTAACATCCTCATTGTAATACTGGACAGAGCCATAACCCTGTCCAAGTCCTACACCTAACCCTAACTTTTATCTTAGCCCTGTGCCTAACCTGATATTTAGCACTAAACCTAAACCTAACCCAAGACCTATCCCAAACCTAAACCTAACCCTAAACATAACACTAGCACTAGCCTTTAACCCAAGTCTAACCCTAGCTCTATAACACTAACTCTAACTCAAACTGTCTAATAAGCCAAAGCATAAATCCCTGCCTTAACCCTAGCACCAGTTCTAACCCTCAACCTAAGTTTATATATAAACCTGGACTTAGTCCTAATACTGTCACTCACACAAACAATAAATTAACCCTAGCCACAATCCTGTCACTAGCCTTATCCCTAAGCCTAAATCTATCTCTATCACTAACTAGCCTTAATTCTAGTCCTGACCCTAACCCAACTCCAGTCTTAACACAAACCCTAACTATAACTCTCATCCAAATATGACCCAGACCCTAACACTAACTAACTAACTCACCCTTCAACAAATCATAACTCTATCCTAGCCATAAACCTAGCTTTAACTTAACACCAAAGCCTCTGCCTAACCTAAACATAACACTAACACTAAACTGAACCCTAGTCTTATCCCAAACTCAAACCCTAACCCCAGACAAAGCAAACCTTTAAAACTATTCCTAATACTACTAACACTAGCAATAGCCTTAACTCCAGCACAATTCTAGCTCTAGCCCTAAATGTAGTTCTAAACCAAACCATATACCTAAACCTAAATTAAAACTATCTCTGACCTTGACAAATATCTAACCCTCACCATAATCCTAAATCTAATTTAAATTTTAACTCTAAGCCTAGTACTATAATTAAATATATCCATAATTGTATACTTATGCCTAACCCTAACCATAGCCCAAACCCTAACCCTGGATCTTAACAGAACCCTAACCCTAATTTGAGCCCTAATCCTTAGACAAACCCTAAACTTAATTCTAACACAAGCAATAGCCTACTAAACCTACCCCAAATTCTAAACCTAGCCCTAATTCTAAACCTAAGCCTAACCCTAACACTTACTTAACTGCAATTATAATTCTAATACCAAAATGTAACTCTAATACAAACAATACTATAAGCCTAAAAACACTCCTGGCCCCAACCCTTGCACTAGTCTTAACCCTCACACTAACCACAAATATAAACCTAAGTCTAGCTCCAATATTATCACACATCCTAACCTTACTTGACTCTAACCTTAACTCTAGTCACCCTAACCATAATTCTATCATTAGCCCTATCCCTAAACCGAATACTATCCCTAGTTCTAGCCCTAACATTAGCTCTAACGTTAAACCAAAGTCTAAATCAAGATCTAGCCCTAACATCAACCTTAACCCTAAACTTAGGTCTAGATTAGTGCTCGGTCTAGGAATAAGTTTAATCTAGACTAACAGCTAGCCTCATCCTAACCCTGAATTGAACCAAAACCACACCCTAGCCCTAAACCTAATCCTACAGTTAATCTTAGCCCTGTGCCTAACCAAAACTTTAACTCTAAACCTAACCATTACCCTTTTCCTATATCTAATCCTAAAAATTAGCTTAGCCTAATCTTAACTTAAACCTAGTATTAGCACTAGCCTTAACCCTAACCCTATATTTAACATTTATCATTGCTCTAATTGGGGCTCTGAACCTAAACTTATTCACAACACTATCTCTAACCCTATTAAAAGCTTAACCCTAACCATAATTTTAACTCTAATTTTAGCCCATGCCTACCCCTAAAACTAAACCTATCCCTAACCCAGTGCTTGTGCCTAACTTCAAATGTAGTCCTAACCCTGTCACTAACTCTAAAACCGCAACTAAACCTAACCCTAGCTCTAAACCCAATTACAACTCTAGTTTCGGCCTTAACCCTTGAGATAATCCTATCCTTAAACCTCAGATTAACACCAGCCCTAATGATAACACTAGCCATAATTCTAAACTTAAGCCTAATTTTACCACTTACATTACCAGTAACTGTAAGTCTAATGTCTAACTGTAACTGTAGCGCAAATCCTACTACAAACCTAAGAGTAAATCTAAACCTACCCATAACACTATAAATAATCCAAATCGTACCCCAACTTTAACCCTAAACTAGCCACCCTATCCATAATCTTATAACTAGCCTTATCCCTATCACAAATTCTATCCTTATCAAGATCCTTTACACTAGCCTTACCCCTACTGGTAATTCTATTTCTATTTCTTACTCTACCCCTAAACCTAACCCAAACTCTCACCCTAACACCAACCCTAAGCCTAACCCTAACCCTAGATTTAACACTAATCTAAACCCTAAACCTAGATCTAACACTAATCTAACCCTAACACTAGTTCATCCTAATTCTAAGCCAAACCATAACCCTGTCCTTGTCCTAAACTTAACAGTACCTTTAATCCTGCTATTGTGTCTAACCTATACTTTAACCCTAAACCTAAACCTAGGCCTAGTCCTATACCAAACCCTAACCCTCACCCTGGTCTAAATAAAATTCTAAACTTAACCCTAAATGTAGCACAAGCACTGGCCTTCACCCTGGACCTAACCCAAACTCTGATTTAACCATCACACTAACCCAAGTCAAATACCTAAATGTAAACCTAATACAAGCCCTAACCCTACAAAAAACCCTAACCATAATCCTGATTCTAATTTTAATTGTAACTCTAAGCCTAGCCTAAAACTAGACTAGCATAAAATCAATGTCTAAGCCTAGCCCTCACCATAGCCCTAAACTTACCTTTTATCTTAATCAAAACACTAACTTTAAACTTAATTTTAACCATAACCCCATCCCTAGCTCTAAACTCAGCTTTAACTTTAACTCAAGCCCTAACTTAAACTCACCCTGTAATTAACCCTAGTACTAACAGTACCTGCAATGCTAAACCTAATCCTAATTCAGCCCGCAGCTCTGTTTCTAAACCTAAGCCTAGCCCTAAAACTTATGCTACCTGTAATTCTAATCCAATACCTAGCTTTAGCTCTAAACAAAACCCTACCCTAAGCCTAAGTATAATCCTAGCCCTTACCATCCCACTAGCACTAATACACACCATGACTAAAAATATAAACCTAAACATAACCCTAATACTATCACTCATACTAACAATAGACTAACACTAACTCTACCCTAGCAGTACTAACCAGAATCCTATCCCTAGTCTTATCCTTAAACCTAATTCTATCTCTATTTCTAACATAAACACTACCACTATTGCTAAACCAAACCTTAACTCAAACCCTTGCCCTAACACCAACCCTAACACTAACCCTAGTATTAATACAAACCTAGCCACAACACTAACACTCATGTTAACCATGAATAAAGCCATAACTTTGCCCTATCCCTAAACATAATACTAATTTTAATACTAGCCACATGCCTAAAATGAACCCTACTTAAACCTAAACTTAACCTTAGTTCAATCCTAAAGCTTAAGACTAATCCTCGCCTAATTCAAACCTAAATTTAGTCCTAGGACTAGTCTTAACCCTAATTCTAGGTTTAACAGTAACTATAATTCTAAAGCAGACCATATACCTAAACCTAAACCTAACACTATCCCTGACCATAACAAAAACTGTAGCCCTCATCATACTCCTAACTCTACTTTTAACTCTAAGACTAGTCATTAAACTAGACCTAGCCATAACAATAGACTTATACCTAACCCTAATCATAGCTATAACCCTATTCCTAACTCTAAACCTAACTCAAGCTCTAACCCTTAAAATAACCCTATCCTTAAGCCTAGAACTAAGATTAGCTCAAATGATAAATGCTAACTGTAACCTTAGCAAACCTAATCATAATCCTATTTCTAGTCCTGTTTATAAACTTAATTCTATCCCGATTTCTATTCCTAACAATAAGCACCTAAAGCTAAACCTAAATCTAATCCAACCCCTAGCCTTAACATTAACCCTAACCCTAGCCACCCTAACCATATTCCTATCCTTAGCACTATACCTAAAACTAATTATATCCCTAAACTTAACCTTAACACTAAGCCTAACACTAACCCAAGACACAGCCCTAACAGCAATTCTAACCTAGCTTTACACCTAGCACTAACCTAGCTTCAACACTAACAATCATCCTCACCCAGAACGGAACCATGACTCTACCCAAGCCTAAAAATAACTCTAACTTTAATCCTATCCCTGTGCCTAACTAGGACTCTAATCCCAAAACTAATCCTAAACCCTAATCCTATAGTGAACCCTAACACTGACCATAACCTAATTCAACCCTAAACCTAACCCTAAAAGTAACACTAGCACAAGTCTTAAATTTAACTCAGTCTAGCTATAAACCAAGCCATAACTCTAACCCAAGCCAGATAGCTAAACCTAAACCTAACGCCATCTATAACCATAAAAATTCCTCACTCTAACTATAATCCTAATTTTAATTTTAACTCTAAAACTAGCTCTAAAGGTAAACCTGCCCTAACCCAATGTTTATGTGTAATCCCAAGCATGGCCTTAAACCTATGATTAACCCTCACCCTAACCCTACCTCTATAACCAACCCTAACTCCAACACAAGCCCTAATATTTAAGTTAACACTATCCTTAATCATAGTTCTATCACTACACCTAATGCTAAACCTATCCTAATTCTTACTTTTTACTTTATTTTATTATAAATATGTGGGGTACAAATCAGGATTAGGTACATAAGAAATATATGTGCAGGTAAAGTTTGGGCTTCCAAATGGTCCTCATTTTCCCTGGCTTAGGACCAGGTATCCTTTGCGTTATTACATGCTCCCATTTCCTCCCTCCCCTGGCAGTGTTACACGATTGTCAATCCCTCCCTTGTGCTATTAATAGTAATTAATATCCAGGTTCTCCTTATGAGTGAGAACATGTGATATCTGGTTCTTTACTTCTGTGATAGATCACTAAAAATGATGGTATTCAACTCCATCCAATTGATTGATAGGTCCATAATTGTGTCCTTCTTAATGGCAGTGTAATATTCCTTTGTGCATATGTATCACATTTTCTTTATCCAGTCTACATTAGATGGGCAGGGTTGGTTCCATGTTTTTGCTATTGTGAATAGTGAGGCAATAAGCACATGTGTGCAGGTGGCTTTTTTGTAGAATAATTTGTGTTCCATTGAGTATGTTCCAAGAAGGAGGAATGCTGGATGGTATGGAAAGTCAATTTCTAGTTCCTTTAGATATCACCACACTATTCTCCAAAAAGGTTGAACTAGTGTGCATCACCTAACCCTAATTCTCACCCCAGCCCTTCTTCCACATGTAAAACTAATCCTAAAACTTACCTACCCTAATTGTTTCAAACTTAAAGCCTAATAGTAACTTTAACACAAACACTATCCTAAGCCAAATTATAATCCTTGCCCTAAACCTAGTACTATCCCTAACCCTTGCCACAACCCTAACTATAAATCTAAACCTAGCCCTAATATTATCACTCACCCTTACCATAACCTAATCTAACAAAACCTAACATAAATCCTAACATAGCCACCCTAACTATAATCCTATTCCTACCCCTATTTCTGCACGTAATCCTAACCCTATCCATAACTCTACAATTAATGCTACATCTAACCCTAACCCAAGCTCTAACACTAACAAAAAGCCTAACTGTAGTCTTAACCCTGCCCCAGGCCTAACACTAACCTATTCCTTTCAATAAGAGTCATCCTAAATTTGAACTGAATCATAACCCAGCCCTAGACCTAAATGTAACCCTAACACAAACCCTAACAAAACCCTAAAAATAACCATAGACCAAACCCTAACCAAGTGCTAACACTAACTCTCATCCTAACCATGAACTGAACCATAACTCTGCCCTAGTGATAAACATAACCCAAACTTTAATCCTAGAACCATGCCTAATTTAAACCCTAAAATTAACCCTAAACTTAGTCCTGGTTTTATCTCAAACCCCACCAGTAGCCCTAGCCTAACTCAAATCCTAAACATAAGGCAATAACTAGCACTAGATCTAGGATTAACTCTAAATGTAATTCTATTCTAATACTAACTGTAACAAGTAAAACATTCACATACCTAAACCTAAACCTAATACTATTTATAACTGCAACGGAAACCCTAAATCTAATCATAATCTTAACTCTAATTTTAATTTTAACTCTAAGCCTAACTCTAAAACTTAACCTAGTTCTAACCCTATGTTTATTACTAACCCTAACTATAACCCTACACCTAACTATATTCCTACACCTAACCCTAATCTGAAATTTAACCCTAATTTATAACCCCAGCCCTAGCTCTAAACACAATCCTAACTTTAACTCGAGTCCTAATCCTTAAACTAACCCTATCCTTATTAATCCTAGTATAAACACTAGCTCTAATTCTAAACCTCACCCTGACACTAACCTTAGCTCTTATTCTAAACTAAGCCTAACCCTCACACTTACCCTACCTGAAGTTCTAACCTAATGACTGACTACCTGTAACTCTAACCCTACACTAAGCCTAAATATAATCCTTGCCTTAACCCTAGCACTGGCCCTAACCTAAATGTAAACCTAAACTTAGTCCCAATACTATCACTGACCTTAACCATAACCTAACCCTAAAAACCCTAGCCACTCTAACCATAATTTTATCCCTAACCCTATCCTAAACCTAATTCTAATTCTATCCCTTTCTGTAGTCCTAATGTTAAAACCTAAACTTAATGTTAATCTTACTCCTCACCCTAACACAACTTCTTTCTCAACTTTTTCCAAAAATGACAACATAGTCTGTGGATCAAAGTATTTTAATCAATGAGATTAAAGTATGCCTTCTAAAGGTGAAATTACAAGTTTTTGGGGGAATGAATGGATCTATCACCTGTGGGCCACATTTTAAAATACAGAATGTTTCTTAAACAGTAGTCAAAGTGATCTTGATAACGTCTAACTCTGTCAGATGCTTGTATAAAATGAATTAATGTAGAAATATTCAGGAGGCTAGCTTAGAAGAATGTTGTATGCCAGTGTGCCACTCTAAACTTTTTGCATTGAATACCACAGTGCGACTTCTCTCTGTAACTGTATGCTGGAGTCCAGCTCCAGCTGGGTTCAGGGTACCTCAAAGGTGGAAACGGCGTCGGCGATTGTGGGGAGGAAGAAAGAGAGAAAGAGAGAGAGAGAAAGAAAGAGACTGGACTCCGGTCTAGTGCAGAAGCGAATGTAAGTTATTGGGAATTACAACAGGTCTTTTATACTCAAAATCAGATGTGGGAGGGGTGTCCCCCACCCACCAGAAACCTTAATTCATGAAAACCTAATCAATGATTGCCTTTAAACCCTTTTCATATGATAATCTTAAAATCCC
>NW_007247397.1:19788-74103 GCF_000164805.1 Carlito syrichta
GCTCACAGGAGCTTAATCTGGTTAGTGCTGAGTAGAAAGGGGGAGGAAATGGGGTCAATAGCTCCCGAACGCATCCTACTGGTCTCGGGGTCAATGGTCCTTCCTGATCCCTAACGCTCAGTGGGCCTCCGTGGCCAGCTCCCAACAACTGTAACTCTAAAAATGTCTTCTAACATGGTTCTTTCTCTTTGCTTTCTCAGCAAAGTAATCATTTCTTTTGGTTCATGAAATGGAGCACTTTGAGAGAGATCTACATAGAAAAGCATTTTTAAGTTACATTAGAGACATGCTGCACTATACTATTCAGGGCATTAAAGCTTATAGTGGTACTCCTGCATACAATACATTTCTATGTTAACTTGCTGGGTGTTTCTAAATTATTTGTGCTAGTTCTCTCTATGTAAATATTTTGCAGACCAAGAAATTATCAAGATTGCTTTGACAAATAATTAAGGAAACATGCTCCTTATTCCAAATGTAGAAAAACTGCTTGTATGCTAAGTGCTGAAATATGCTATTATGACTTGATTTCGTTCATGGAATGAAGCACTTTGAGAGAGATTTAAGTTTGAAAGCATTTTTGCTTGCAGTTATAGAGACCTGCCGCCCTGTGCTATTCAATGCAATAAGTTTATAATGGTACACTGGCTGGGAATGTATTTTTTTGCTAACTTTTTGGATGTTTCTAAATTATCTGCACTAGTTCATTTTATGTAAGCATTTTGCAGAGTGAGATTTGAAGATCCTTTTGACGACAGTCAAAGAAACCCTCCTTTTTCTAAATGTAGAAAATCTGCTTATATGCTAAGTGCTGGAATGTGTTATGATCATTTGTTTCAATCCACAGAATGTGGTACTTTGAGAGAGAACCAAGTTAGGAGACATTTTTTGAGTTCCAGTTACAAAGACATGTTGTACTGTGCTATTTGGTGCAACACGTTATAGTGGGCACCCATATACAATCTACTTGCATGCTAACTTGCTGGATATTTTTAAGTAGTTTAGTTTATATTATGCAAGCATTTTTCAGAGCAAGAAGTTATGAAGATGACTTTGACTAATGCTTAAGGAAACATGCTGCTATGTTTAAAGTGTGACCCACAGGCAATAGATTATTCCATTTGTACAAATGCTTGTAATTTTATCTGCAAAATGTACAGCCACACTTTTTTGGTTTCAGTGGTTGAAATACTTTGATCCACAGAAAACATTGATACATCACTTTTTTAAAAAGTTGAGAGAGAGTTTGTAGTAGGATTAGGATTAGGGTTAGAGTTAGGGTTAGGTTTAGGTTTAGCATTAGGGTTAGTGTTAGGACTAGGTATAATAAGATTATAAACCTTGCCTTAATCTTTGCACTAGCTTTCTCAAACCAAGCAAAGTTATTGTTAGGTTTAGGGTTAGGATGAGGCTTAGTGTTAGGGCACGGGCTAGAGTTAGGGCTAGAATTAGGGTTAGGATTTGGGCTAGGGTTGTGTGAGAACTAGTGCTAGGTTTAGGGTTAGGTTTAGTGTTAGGGCTAGGGAAAGAATGAGGTTTAGAGATATGGCTAGGGATAGTGTTATGATTAAGGTGACTAGGGTTTGGGTTATAGTTAGGTTATGGCTAGGGTAAGTGATAGTATTAGGCCTAGGTTTAGGTTTGTATTTAGGGTTAGTGTGAGGTTTAGGGCTAGTGGTAGGGTTATAGCAAATATAATTAGGCTTAGGGTAGGTTTTTGGTTAAGGCTATAGTTAGCCATTAGGTTTAGAGATGCAAGTAGGATAAGGGGTAAGGTTAGGCTTAATTTTAGTATTAATGCTGGTTTAGTCCTATGGTTAGTGTTATGGCAAAAAGTATAATTTGGCTTAGGAAAGAATTTGGGTTAGGTTTATAATTATGCATTAGGCTCTGGGTTACTGGTAGAGTAAAGGTTAGTATTAAGCTTAGGTTTAGAATTATGTCTTGGGTTAGAATTAAGATTAGGTTTACTCTTAGGGCTGGTGTTAGCACTAAGGTTAAGAATAGGGTTAGGTTTAGGGTTTGACCAGAATTAGTGCTGATTTTGGGTTTAAAACTAGGACTAGGATTAAGGTTATGCTTAGGTTTAACATTGGGGCTAATATTAGGACTACAGTTAAGAATAGATTTGGAACCAAAGGGACATTCAAACTTTACCTGTATTATATCCATTTGTACCTAACCCTGAATTGTATCCCACATCTTTAAAATAAAATGTATTTGAATTTTTTAAAAAGAATAGGGTTAGAGATATAGATATGGTTAGGTTTAAGAATAGGGTTCAGTCTAGAATTTGTTTTAGAAATAAGATTAAAGTTAGAAATTAGATTATGTTTAGAATTTGGGTTTGTGTCAGGGCTAGGGATTGTGTGAGTTAGGCTTAGGTATACAACTTAGGTTGGAGTCAGGGTTAGAGCTGGAGTAAGGGTTAGGGTTAAACTTAGTGTTAGGGTTAGGTTTAGAATTTGAGTTAGGCTAGAGTTAGGGTGAGGATTGGAATAGGACTATAGGTGTAGGGTTAGGTTCAGGCTAGGCACAGGGCTATGATTAAGGTTAGAAGTAGGGTAATGACTTGGGAAGCATGATGGTTAGATTTGAGGTTAGAATGAGTTTTAGCATTAGGGCTATTGTTCAGTTTAAGTCTAGTGTTAGGGTTAGGGATAAGTTTAGAACTGTAGTTAGGGTCAGGCACAAGCATAGCATTAGGGCTAGGATAAGCTGAAGGCTAGAGTTTGTGTTGAAATTAGAATTATAGTTAAGGTTATTGTTTGTGTCAGGGTTTAGGATAGGGTTACAGTTAGGGTTAGAATTAAGGTTAGTGCTAAAGCTAGAGTTAAGATTTGTGTTAGGCTAGGGTTTGGGTCAGGGTTCTAGATAGGACAAGGATTACATTTAGGTTTAGAATTAGAGGTTTTTTGACTCAGGACTAGGATAAAATTTAGGATCATGATTAGAGTTATGGCAGTGTTATGGATCAGTTCAGGTTTAGAATGATAATTAATGTAAGAGCCTGTAGTAGCATTAGATCTGTGTTAGGATTAGGGTTAGTGTTAAGTTTAGGGTTCATGTTAAGGCTGGTTTTAGAGGTAGGTCAGGAGTTAAGAATATAGTTAGACTTTGCATTGAACTTGGTGTTTGGGCTATGGTTTGATATAAAATCAAGGCTGCTGTCAGAGATAGGCATAAAAATAGGGTTAAGTCTAGAATTGGAATTAAATTTAGGATTATGGTTAGGTTTAAGATTTGTGTTCAGGTTAGGAATAGTGTTAGTTTAAGGTTTAGGTATATGGATTCAGTCAAACTTAGGGTTAGGATTAGAGGTAAGGTTAGGGTTAGGGTTATGGCTTGTGCTAGGCCTAAGGTTAGGTTAGGCTTACCTAGTACTAGAACAAACCATAACCCTGACACTAACCCTCACTCTAACCCTAACCATAAATCTTCCCCAATTCATATAACTATACCTGAACTTAAAACTCTCCTTAATCCTCACAAAAACCCTAACCATGATCCTAACTCCTTTAATTTTAACTCTAAATTTAGCCCTAAAACTAAACTGAGTTCTAAACTTATGTATATGCCTAACCCTAACTTTAGCCCTAACCCTTTCCCTAAATCTCTCCTTAACCTAAGCATAATCTTAACACTAACCCTATCCCTGTTTCTAAACCCAACCCTAACCCTAACACAAGCTCTCACCCTTAAACTGACCCTATTCTTAACTCTAGTACTAACACTATCCCTCATGCTACACCTAATTCTAATTCTAACCTGAGTCTAAATTCTAATCCTAAGCCTAACACTAACACTTACCCTACATATAATTCTAAATTTAATGTCTAACTGTAACACTACCTCAAACCCTATCCAAACTTAAGTGTATAATCCTACTTTAAGCCTACCACTAGCTCTAACCCTCACATAACACTAAATATAAACCTAAATACAGCCCCAATATATGACTCATAGTAATCATTACCTAACCCTAACCATAGCCCTAGCTACCATAATCATAATCCATCTATAACACGATCCTTAAACTAAAGATCTCTCTATCTCTAACCCTAACAACACCTCTAATACTAAAGCTAATCTGAACTTAATTACCAGCCCTAATACCAACCTTTCTACAATAAATAGAAAACACTAACCTAGTTTTGAAACTAACCTTTATCACAACCCTGGAAATATACATAACCATGCCCGGTTTCTAAACATAGCCCTAACATTATTTCTAGCCCTGTGTCTAACCCAAACCCTAATACTAAAAACTAAACATACCTCTAGTCGTAACTCACCACTAACCTTAACCTTAGCTTTAAACGAAATCTGAACTGATCTTAACTTTAGCATTAGTGCTAACCTTAGATCTCTAGGTCTAAATCTAACTGTAACTCTAAACCAAGCTGTATACAGAAACTTAAAACTAGCACTATCCATAACCCTAAAAAAGTTCTAACACTTTTAACTGTAAACCTAAAACCAAACACTAACACTAACCCTAACCCTATACTTAGGCCTAAACCTAACTGTAGTTCAATCCCTATCCCTAACTTTAAACCCAACATGATCCAGAGATCCGAACTTAACCCTAATTCTAACTTGAGCCAAAAACCTTAAAGTAACTTTATCCCTAACCCTAGTACTAACAATAAGCCTAATGCTACATATAGCCCTAATTCTAATCCTAGCCCTATTTCTAAACCTAAGCTTACTCCTACTGTGCCTTTAATTATAAGCTTACTCCTACTGTGCCTTTAATTATAAGCCTAATGTCTAATCAAACCATAATCCATATCTAATCCTAAACCCAAATATAATCCTTACTGTAAGACTCATAATAGCCATAGCCATCACATTACTCTTAAATACAAACCCCATACCAATAGCCTTATTTCTAACCCTAACTTTAGCTCTGATCTTAACTGTAACTATAACCCAAGCTATATCCAAATCCAAACATAACAATAACTCTAAGCCTAAAATGCCCTAAAGATAACCATAATCCTAACTTTAATTTTAACTCTAGTCTAGCTCTAAAACCAAAACTAGCCTTAATTCTATGCTTATGACTAACCCTAACTATAGTTAAAGCTATCTATAACCCTAGTCTTTTCTTAACCCAAACTCTAGCTTTTAATCCAACACTAACTCAAATGAGAGCTCTAATCTTACAGCTTATTCTATCCTTAAAACTGTAACTAACACTAGACCTAATGCTAAATGTAAAATTCTAAACCTAGATCTAATTCTAAACATAGCCTAATCCTAAAAAGTAATTGCATGTCTAATGCCTAACTTTGACGGTTACTCAAACCCTACCCTAAGCCTAAGTATAATCCTCACTATAACCCTCACACTAGCACTAACCCTCACCATAATCTAAATATAAACCTAAACCCAGCCCTAATATATGACTAAACTTAACAATACCCTAAATCTAACAGTACACTAAATGACAATAACCACAATTGTATTCTTAACCCTATCTGTAAACCTAATTTTATACCTATCCATACTCATAACATAATCCTAATGTTATGAGCTAACCTTCATCCATTACATAGCCCTAACACCAATCATAATCATAATCCTAACCAAAGACTTAACACCGACTTAACCATAACATTAACCTTCATCCTAACACTGAACTTAACCATAATACTGCCCCAGCCATAAACTAAACCCATTTTTAATCCCAGCCCTGTTTCTAGACTGAATACTAACCCTAGACCTAAACTTTACCTAGTCCTATCACAAACCCTAACTATAGCCTTGACCTACCCCAAACCCTGAAATTAACACTAAACACTAGCACTAGTCTTAACCCTAACCCTAACCCTAATTCTAAATTTAACTATAATTATAATCCAAGGAACATATCTAAAACTACACCTAATACTATTTAAAACTTAAGAAATACCTTAATTCTAACCATAATCATAACTGGAATTTAATTTTAACTCTAATCTGAAATTAAAACTTAACCAAACCTTAAACCAATATTATGCCTAATCCTAAACATAATACTATTCCTACACCTAACTTTAATCCTAAACTTAATTCCAACCCTAGCTCTAAAACAAAACCTAACTCTAAATAAAGCCCTAACTCTTAAGTTAACTCTATATTATATCCTAACTAAAAATAGTCTTAATGCTAAATTTAACCCTAATGCTAACTGAAGCCCTAATTCTAAACATAAATCTAACCCAAACACTTATCCTACCCGTAATTATAAGCCTACTGCTAACAGTAACACTAACCACAGCCCTACCCTAAGCCTAAATATACTCCTTGCTCTAACCTTACTACTGGCCCTTACCCTCACTCTAACCCTAACATAAACCTAAATATTAAGGCCTAATACTATCACTATACATACACATAAAATAACACTAACACTAGTTATCCTAACCATAATCTCATCAATAGCCATATACCTAAATCTAATTATCTTCCTATCTCTAGCCCAAATGATGCCCCTAGTACTAAATTTAACCCTAATACAAATCCTAGCTATAACACCAAACTAACCGAAACACTAATCTAACTCTACCATAACACTAAACTAACCTCAACATTAACCCACATTCTAAACCTTTACCAATTCATTACTGCCCTAGCCCTAAACTTAACCCTAACTTTAATCCTGTGCCTATCCTGAACACTAATTTTAAGCTTAAACCTAACACTAGATTTATCCCAAATCCTAACCCTAGCTTAACCTGAAACCTAAACTTAATGAAAACCTAGCTGTAGCCTAACCCTAAGCCTAATAATAGTCCTAAACTAATTGCAGCAATAACCTAAGCCATTTGCTTAAACCTAAACTTAACACTTTCCTAAACCCTAAGAAAAAACCTACCCTAACAGTAATTTTTATTTTAACTCTAAGCTTAACCCTAGAATTAAACTACATGTTGGCCAAACCCTGATAGTAGCCCTAACCTTATATCTCACTGTAACCGTAATCCTAACTTTAAACTTAACCTTAACTGTCGCTCTAAGCCCAACCCTAAACTTACCTCAAGTCCTAACATCTAAGATAGTGCTATCCTTAACCCTAATACTGACATAGCCCCAATGAGAAACTTAACCCTAATTTTAACACTAGATCAAATTTTAAACCTAACACTAACACTTACTCTATGTGCAAATCTAAGACAAATATGTAACTGTAACTCTAACCCAAACCCTATCCTAAGCCTAAGTATAATTCTACCCTATACTAGAACTAGCCCTGACCCTCACACTAAACCTTAAAAACAAATAAACAAACTTAGACCTAATAATAACACTATATAAAGGCAAAAAATGCAAGTGGGTTACATAGCAGGAGTGTGAGGGATTAAGGAACTAAAAACAAAAGGGAACAATTACTTGGCTCACATCTGATTTCAGTTAAGCAAAGGTA
Organism: Carlito syrichta; assembly: GCF_000164805.1. Lineage (NCBI taxonomy): Eukaryota > Metazoa > Chordata > Mammalia > Primates > Tarsiidae > Carlito > Carlito syrichta. Next base: position 27,203 of record NW_007247397.1, read on the forward strand.
CAATTAGAACAAGGAACTTGTGTTTAGGAGTTTTCAAACACCAGGGGGAAAAGAGAGTGGAATAAGGATATGGGCTTGTGAGTACGGGAAGGTTGCAATGGTCACACACAGGGGGGTTGCATCTGGGTGAGCTGGCAGCTAAGATGGAAGATTTTTAACAAAATGAAGTTACTTATGTCAAGCAAGCTATTACAGGCTATTATAAATTTTACAGATATTTCAATTTGTGGTCATTTATCTTTCCATATGAATTTCTGTATTGTTGTTTTCAGGTCTGAGAAGAATGATGTTGGTAATTTAATGGGTATAACATCGAATCTCTACATTACCTTTGGTAGGATGGACATATTAACAATGTTGATTCTTCCAATCCATGAGCATGGAATATTTGTTTGTGACAGCTTTGACTTCTTTGAGCAGTGCTTTTTAGTTTTTGCTGTAAATATCTTTCATGTCTCTGGATAGAAAGATGCTGAGGCATTTCATTTTTTTCTGTGGCTATTGTGAATGACATTGTACTTTTTTTTGGTCCTCTGCCTGTTGTTGTTGACGTATAAGAATGTGACTGTCTTTTGCACATGTATTTTGTACCCTGAGACTTTGTCAAAGTCCTGTATCAATGCAACAAGGTTTTTGAAAGATTTTCTTGGATTTTTGAGATATAGGAATCTATAGGCCACAAAGAGTGATAACTTGACATCTTCTTTACCTTTTTGGATGTCCTTGATTTCTTGCTCTTGTCTGATTTCTCTGGCTAGGACTGCCAACACTATATTGAACAGGAATGGGTAGAGTGGAAAACCTTTTCTTGTTTTGGTTTTCAGGGGAAATCCTTCCAATTTCTGTTTGTTTAGCAGTATGCTGACTGTGGGTTTATTATAGGTGGCTTTTACTATTTTTAGGTATGTTCCTTCTATGCCTAGGTGTTTGAAGGTTTTTACCAAGAAGGGATGTTGGATTTTGTCAAAAGATTTTGCACATCTAACGATATTATAATAGATTCTTGTTTTGGCATCTGTTGATGTATTTAATTACATTTATGGTCTTGTGGATGTTGAACCAACTCTGCATCCTGGGGATGAAGCCTACTCGGTCATGATGAATGATTTTTGAGATGTGTTGTTGGATCCAATTTTCTAGAATCTTGTTGAGTATTTTTGCATTTATGTTTATCAGGGATATTGACCTGCAGTTCTCTTTCTTAGTTGGTTCTTTACCCAGTTTGGGTATCAGTGTGATATTAGTTTTGTAAAATGATTTGGGGAGTGTTCCTACATTCTGGATTGACTGGAATACTTTCAATAGGATTAGTATTAATTCCTCCTTTTATGTTGTGTAGAATTCCACTAGAAATTCATCTGGGCCAAGGCTATTTTTTTGGTAGGTTTTTTCCTTATGGCTGAGTCATTTTCCTGGGTTGGTGTGGGGGGCCAGCCCCTGCAGAGAGATTTAGCAGGTCCCTTGGAAGGTGAGGCAGCGTCGGCGATTATTCTGGAGAAATAAAGAGAAAGAAAGAGAAGAGGGGAGAAAGAAAGAGACTGGACTCCTGCTCAGGTGACCAGAAGCCGTTTAATGGGTATAATCTCAGGGCTTTTATCCCCAAACTCTGCAAAGTTATCATCACAGGAAACAAAGGTAGCATGTGCCTTTCACATGAACAGGTCCAGGTGCACAAAGGACACCCCCCACTCTCAAGCAAATGTTCTTTCATACATAAAGAAGGACATGAGGAAGAGCATGAGGAAGAACAACCACAAATTGTCTTTCTGTATCCTATGCTAGCTTAATGTTCCCCAAACCAGTTTCTTATGTGCCCTTAATTGTATACAACTACATCATCTTGAATTAACATCACTCAGTGTCTAAACCCAAAACCACCATAGTGAATTATTAACTTCCACTATTATGTACTAATTCAAACTAGTTTTTAATAAAACAATTGTTGCTATGGTTACACTCTCCTAGCACCAGCTGGCCTAATTCAAACTTCACTGGCCCCCCTAAATCACACTGAACTAACCATACTTCTATAATAAAATAGTTACTTATTTTCTTAATCTATATAAACTATTTTCTAAAACCTATATCTATAAATTTCTAAAGGTCACATCAAGAGAACCTGTGACCTGTACTAAGGCTCCTCAATGTGACTCAAAGCCAGACTTAAATTGTGATAAAGCAAAAGACCATAAGCCGTGGGGAATGGGAACAATAGATTCCTAGGTTAACTGTGTACGTTTCAGTCTCAGAGTTTTCTGTTACAGCCAACTGGAGCTTTTCTTGGTAGTTTGTGCCAAATGGAAAAGGAGGGAAGGAATGGGTCAACAGCTCCCAAACACATCCTAGTGGTCTCAGGGTCAACGGCCCTTCCTGATCTCTAACGCTCGATGGGCCTCCGTGGCTGGCTCCCAACAGGTTGCTATTGGTCTATTTGGGAACTCAATTTCTTCCAGTTTCAGCCTTAGGAGATAATGTCAGAAAGTCCTCCATTTCATTTACATTATCAAGTTTCTTTCCATATAGGTTTGCATAGTAATCTCTGAAAATCATTTGTATTTCTGATTGTGTTTATTTGAGCTTTTAATCTCTATTTCTTGGTTCTTCTGGCTAGAGCATTCATCAATTTTGTTTATCCTTTCAAAAAAATAGCTTTTTTGTTGATTTTTTTCGATGATATTTTTGTCTTCTATATCCCATATTTGGGTTTTTATTTCAGTGATTTGGATTCTTTTGCTGAAGCTAGGATTTTAGTGGTCTTGCCTTTCCAGCTCCCTTAGGTGATTTGTGAGGCTGTTAACTTATTCTCTCTTTAGTTTTTTGATGTTTGTTCAGAGAGATATGAATTTCTCTCTTAGTACTGTTTTAACGGCACCTCAGAGGTTTTGGTAAGACCTTTCCTCATTTTCATTTGTTTCCAGAAATCTTTTAATTTCTGTTTTGATTGACCCAGGAGTTGTTTGGCATCATGCAGTTTAGTGTTCATGTCTTTGTGAGTTTGGGGAAATTTTGTTGGTGATGACATTCATTTTTATTCCATTGTGGTGTGAGAAAGTGCATGTCAGTATTTCATCTTGTGAAATTTGTTTATGCTTGATTTATGGCCAAGGATGCGGGTGATCTTGGGGTTCTTCCATGTGGTGATGAGTAAAATGTATATTCTATGGTTGTTGGGTGGAATGTTCTGTAGGTATCTATTAAGTCCATTTGGTCAAGCAGCAAGTTGAGGTAGCAGATCACTTTCTTGAGTCTTTACCTTGATAATCTATCAAGGATTGTTAGTGAGGTATTTAAGTCTCCAGCTACAATAGTTTTAAAGTCAATTTATTTTTTTAGTTTACTTAGTAGTTGGTTTATAAAAGCCAGCACTTCTGTGTTGGTTGCATATACGATTAGGATGGCTATTTCTTGTTGAGGATTGAGCCTCTTATTATCATATGGTGTCTTTGGTTAACTTTTTAAATTTTTGAGAGCTTAAAGGATGTTTTTTCTGATATTAAGATTATGACTCCTGCCTTGTTTTGTGATCTATTCACCTGGACATTCCTTTTTCCATCATTTAACTTTGAGTCTGTGGGCATCCTTTATGGTGAGATAAGTTTCCTGGAGAAAACAAATTACTGGATCATGTTTTTTACCCCATTTTCCATTTTATATCTTTTTTGTGATGTATTTAGTCTATTCACATTCAGGCTGACTATTGAAATTTGATATTTAGCCCCTGTCTTATGCTCTTATAAGACTGTTTTGTTTTCATTTAGCTTTGCGTTCATATATCTGTGTACTTTCATTTTTGTAGGTTAGCTATGTGTTCTGTGGCCTCTGCATTTGTAATATTGTGACGTATATGGTCTTCCTTTTGTATCTTTTTTCTTCTGTGCACAGCACCTTTTTAAGCATCTTCTGTAGAGCTGGTCTCGAAGCAGCATATTCTCTTAGGGATTGGATGTCTGGGAAGGATTTTAATTCTCCCTCACTGATGAAGCTTAGCCTGACTGAGTAGGAAATTCTTGGTTGAAATTGTTGATCTCTGAGAACATTAAAGATTGGGGTCCAATTCCTTCTGGCCTGCAGAGTTCTGCAGATAAATCTGCAGCAATTCTGATTGGTCTCCCCCAGTTGGTAGTCGGACCTTTTTCCCTTGCTGTCTTTAGAATTTTTTTCTTTTATACGTACTTTGTTAGGTGAATTACTTTGTGTCTAGGGGGTGGTCTTCTCATTAGAAGTCTTCCAGGGGTTCTCTGGAACTCTCGTGCTTTTCTGTCACTTGTCAGATGAGGGAAGTTTTCTTGAATAACCTCATGAAATGTTTGTTTCAGGGTATTTCCTGTTTCTTTTTCAATTTCAGGTATTCTATTCTGATCAGATGTAAGTTTGGTTTCTTGATAATAACACCTTTCTTGGAGAGTTTCTTTTTTCTTCTTAAGTTTGCATCTATATTTTAATAGATTGGGTTAATTCCATATTTTGATCTTCTAGCTTTGAGGTCCTTTGTTCTACTTGGTTAGTACTGCTTTCCATGCTTGTCAGTTTGTCATTTATTTCTTGGATAGAGTACTTTATTTAGGTTATTTTAAAGTATGCTTTCTTTTATAAAGATTTTAAAGATGTGAGGTACAATTCAGGGTTAGGTATACAAACATTGATTATGCAGGTACACATGTTGATGAGGTGTGCCCCTCCCTCCCCTAGCAGTTTCCCTCAACTGCCAATCCCACACTCCATCCCCTGAGAGTTTCTCACTACTGACTGTCCCTTTCTTATAGTATTATAATTGTTCAAGGTCCACTTGTGAGGGAGAACATGTGGTACTCTCTTCTTTGTTTCTGTGATAGATCACTGAGTATGATCAACTCTAAATATATTCAAGTTGCTGTGAAGTTCATATGTTTGTCCTTCTTTGTGGCTGCAAAATATTCCATTGTGTATATGTACCACATTTTAAAAAATCCAGTCCAGCTTTGATGGGCAGCATGGTTGGTTCCATGTTTTTGCTATTGTGAATAGAGCTGCAACAAACATAGGTGTGCAGGTATCTTTTTTGTAGAATGATTTAAGTTCCTCTGAGTATATTCCCAATAAGGGAATTACTGGGTCACATGGAAGGTCAATTTATCGTTCTTTCAGAAATCGCCACACTACATTCCAAAGAAGTTGCAATAGTTTGCATTGCCACCAGCAGAGTAGAAGCATTTTTTTTCCTCCGCATCCGTGCCAGCATCTGTTGTTTGTTTTATTTATGATGGTCATTTTTACTGGAGTTAGGTGGTATCTCAATGTGGTTTTGATTTGCATTTTTCTCATGATTATCGAGGCTGAGCACTTTTTTGTATGTCTGTTGGCTGCCTGTATTACTTCATCTGAGAAGTATCTATTCATGTCTTTTACCACTTTTTAATGGGGTTTTTTTTCTTTTGACTCGTTTGAGTTTCTTAAAGATCCTAGATATTAGACCTTTGTCAGATATACAGTTGGCAAATACTTTTTCCAATTCTGTGAGCTGTCTCTCTGGTTTTATTTATTTATTTTTGCCTTGCAGAAGCTCATAAGTTTGATGAGGTCCCATTGTCCATCTTATTTCTTATGGTATGGGCTTAGAGTTCTGATCAGGAGTTGGTTGCCAGTTCTGATTTCCATAAGGGTGTCCCCTGCATTTTCTAAGATTCTTATAGTTTGAGGTTTTATGTTTAGGTCTTTGATCCATTTAGAGTTAATTTTTGTATATGATGATAAGTAGGGTCCTGTTTCAGTCTTCAGCGCATGATCAGTCAGTTTTCCCAGCACCATTTACTGAATAGGTTCTCCTCTCCCTAGTGGTTTTTGTTGGAGGTTTTGTCAAAAATGAGTTGGTTGAGGAATTGAGGCTTTGTTTTTTGGAATCTCTATCCTGTTCCATTGGTCTATAAGCCTATTCTTGTATCAATACCAGGCTGTTTTGATTACTCTAGCCTTATAGTAAAATTTGAAATCTGGAAGTGTGTTACCTCCTGCTTTGTTTCTCTCACTGCAGATTGTTTTGGCTATTTGTGGTTGTGTATGGTTCCGTATGAATTTCTGTATTGTCATTTCCAGGTCTGAGAAGAATGATGTTGGTAACTTAATGGGTATTGTGTTGAATCTTTAGATTGTCTTTGGTAGAATGGACATTTTAACAAAGTTGATTCTTCCTATCCATGAGCATGGAATGCTTTTTTATTTATGTCTTCTTGGATATCTTTGAGCTGTGCTCAAAGGGTTAGGGTTAGGGTTAAGGTTAGGGTTAGGGTTAGGTTATTATTGTAAAGTTCTTTTACTTCTCGGGTTAGGAAGATGCCAAGGTATTTTATTTTTCCAGTGGCTATTGTCAATGGGATTGTGCTTTTAATTTGGGTCTCTGCCTGTTTGTTCTTGGAGTATAGAAAAGCAGCTGTCTTTTGCACATTTATTTTGTACTCTGAGACTTTGCCAAAATCCTTTATCAGTGCAAGCAGGTTTTTGACTGATTCTCTTGAATTTTCAAGGTATAGGATCAAATCATCAGCAGAGAGGAATAAAGTGACTTCCTCTTTTCCTTTTTTGATACCCCTGATTTCCTTCTCTTATCTAATTGACCTAGCTAGCTAGAACTTCCAACACAATGCTGAACAAAGGGGTGAGAGTGGGCAGCCTTGTCTTTTTCCAATTTTCAGAGGAAATGTTTCCAGTTACTGTCCACTTAGCAATATGTTACCTGTGGGTTTATCATAAAAGGCACTTACTATTTTGAGGTATGTTCCTTCTATAACAAGGTGTTTGAGGGTTTTTATCAAGAAGGGATGTTAGATTTTAGCAAAAGTGTGATCTGCATCAATGATATAATCATGTAGTTCTTGTTTTTACATCTGCTGATGTATTTAGTTACACTTATGGTCTTGCGAATGTGGAACCAGCCCTGCATGCTGAGGTTGAAGCCTACTTGGTCATGGTGGATGATTTTTGAGATGCATTTGGATCTAATTTGATAGAATCTTGTTGAGGGTTTTTGCATCTATGTTCATAAGGAATATTGGCCTGCGTTTCTTTCTCTCTCTCTCTCTCTCTTTTGGATCTTTTCCCAGTTTAGGTATCAGTGTGATGTTAGCTTCATGAAATGATTTGGGGAGAATTCCATCTTTCTTTATTGCCTGGAATACTTTCAATAGGGTTGGTATCAACTCCTCCTTGTATGTTTTGCAGAATTCTGCTGGAAAGTCATCTGGTCCAGGGCTTTTTATTTTTTAAGGTAGTTTTCATATAACAAGTCAATTTCATGAATTGTTATTAGTCTATTTAGTGTCTCAATGTCTTCCTGTTTCAACCTGGGAAGGTTGTGTGATGTCTAAAAGTCCTCCATTTTATTTAGGTCATCAAGTTTGTTTCCATATAAGTGTATATAGTTATCTCTGATATCTTTTGTATCTCATTGGGGTCAATTATGATTTGATTTTTAGTATATCTAATTGTGTTTATTTGGGCTTTTTCTCTCATTTTCTTGGTCATTCTGGCTAGGGGCCCATCAATCTTGTTAATTTTTTTTCAAATAACCAGCTTTTTTTTTTTTGTTGATGTTTTCTGATATTTTTGTCTTCTATGTCCTCTTGTCTTGGTGACTTGGAGTCTTCTGCTAAAATTGGAATTTTGGTGATCTTCTTTTTCCAGCTTCCTTGGGTGATTTTTTATGCTCTCAACTGTGATCTTTCCATTTTCTTGATGTGTGCTTGAACAGATATAAATTCCCCCCTTAGAACTGTTTCATGTTTTCCAGAGGTTTTGATAAAATATTTCTTCATTTTCACTTGTTTCCAGGAATCTTTTAATTTCTCCTTTGATTTCAGTGTTTACCCAGTAGTTGTTCAGCATCATGCTGTTTAGTGTCCATGTCTATGTGGGCTTTGGGGAAATTTTGTTGGTGTGGATATTTATTTTATTTCACTCTGGTCTGAGAATATGCATGATGATATTTTAACCTTATGGAATTTGTTTATGCTTGGTTTATGCCCAAAGATGTGATCAATCTTGGAGTACATTCCATGTGGTGGTGAGTAGAATGTATATTCTATAGTTGTTGAGTGGAATAATCTGTAGTTATCTATTAAGTTCATTTGGTCGAGTATTAAGTTTAGGTTCTGGATCGCCTTGTTTTTTTTTTTTTATTTTTTTTTGCCTTAGTGATCTATCTCGGGTTGTTAGTGGGATATTCAAGTCCCCTGCTATAATAGTGTTAGAGTCAATATTTTTTTTTGTTTACTTAGTAGTTGCTTTATAAATGCTGGTGCTTATGTATTGCGTGCATATATGCTTAGGATGGATGTTTATTGTTGATGGATTGAACCTTTTATCACTATGTAGTGTCCTTTTGGATCTTTTTACATTTTTTGATAGATTAAAGGTTGTTTTTTCTGATATTAAGATAGCAACTCTCACCTTCTTTTGTGATCCATTTCCCTGGAAACTCTTTTTCCATCCTTTAACTTTGAGTCTGTGTGCATCCCTTGTAGTGAGATGAGTATCCTGGATGCAGCAAATAATTTGGGTCATGGTTTCTAATCCAGTTTGCCATTCTGTGTCTTTTCAGCAGTGCATTTCATCCATTCATATTCAGGCTGATTATTGAAATGTGATTGTCCCTGTCATGGGGTTGTTATAAAGTTTTTTCTTTGCTTGTTTTCTTTTGGCGCTGGGGTTGAGGTACGTGTGTTTTCAAGTTTCTTGTTGTTATGCTGTACTCTCTGTTGATTCTGTTCTCTACTGTTCTCTTGGGAAGTGTATGGTCATTCTTTTTTTTTTCTTTCTTCTGTGCTTAATAGTTTTTTAAGTATCTCCTGTAGAGTTGGTCTGGAAGCTGCATAGTCTATTAGATATTGGATGTCTGGGAAGAATTTAAGTCTCCATTACAGATGAATCTGGGTTTGGCTGGGTAGGAAAATCTTGGTTGAAATTGGTTATCTTTGACGACTTTGAATATTGGACATCAGTCCCTTCTTGCTTGTAGTGTTTTTGCTGATATGTCTGCTGCAATTCTGATTGGTTTTCCACAGTATGTAGTCTGACCTTCTCTCTTGCTGTTTTTAGGATTTTTTTCTTTTGTGCCTACTTTGTGTAGGTGAATTACTATGTGTCTAGGGGTTGGTCTTTTTATTTGCTGTCTTGTGGGGGTTCTGTGTATATCTTGTGCTTGGCTGGTCACATCTCTAGTGAGGTGAGGAAAGTTTTCTTGGATTACCTTCTGGAATACTTGCCCCAACTTTTCTCGATTTCCCTTTCTTCTTCTGGGATACCAATCAGGCATAGATTCAGTCTCTTGATATAATCGCACATCTCTTGTAGGCTTTCTTCTTTCTTTATGAGTCTTCTTTCTATGTTTTTTACAGATAATATTAATTCCACATTCTGGTCTTCAAGTTCTGAGATTCTTTCTTCAACTAGATTAATTCTGCTTTCCATGCTTTTCATCTGTTATTTATTTCCTGGTTGAAATTTTTAAGGCCAAAATGTCTGTTACAAGTTCTTTCAGTGCCACATCTTGTCTTTCTTTAGTCTTATTCACTCATTCCCTAATCCCTGTTGTATTCTGGGGCCAGTCGTTGGTGACATCCATTGTTTGGGCCCCAAGGTATGATTTTTCAGGAGTTTTGTCTTTGGTAGACTTGGAATTGCCTGAGGTCTTCCTTTGATTTTTCCTTATTTGTGACAGATCTCTTGTTTTTTTCCTTTAGTTCTGTTATTCAGTGTCAGTGAGAGAGACTTTCCCTTTTGATGTTTGCTCATTCCTCTATTCTTCCCTGATGTGAGCTCTGAATTTGTTCTATTTTGAAATAGGCCTGTGAGTGGGAAGCTTTGCTGTCTCTGGTAGTTTTTGAAAGTCAAAAAGGTAGGTGATGTGGCACTAGAATTCAGAATTTACTTGAAAATTACAATATTCACTGATTTTTATATATGTTCCCTGAGCCCCACTCCCTACAACCACATTTTATGATGAGGAAAAGTGAAAGGAGGAGAAAGGAAAAGAAGAAATATAAAAAGAAAAACAAATAAAAAATACACAAAACAGAGAAATAACAACAAAAAAGAGAAATATAAGAAGGAAAGAAAAGAGAAAAACAACCAACAAACATAGCAACCAAAGGAGATAAACAAACAAGCCAATACCTCCACCAGCCTCCATCTTGGTCAGTTCTGCTGTCTGCATCCATTACCCAGCAGCTGACTCAGTATGGAGCATGGATCATCTGAGGTTCTGCATATATCATAACTCACCAGGGCTTGTGCACTGGAGGCAATGTTCTCTGAGGTCTCACAGAGCATCTCCAATGCAATGCAGAGATTATTGCCTGGTTTAAAGTTGTAGTTATGCTGTTCTGCAGGTGCTACCCTGGTGCACTTCTATGCTCAGGCACTAGAGAGTCTGCTTAGTTTCTCTGTCAGGAGCTATTACTGCCTTCCCAGAAGTTACCAGTCTCCAGATCTTGGGGTCTGGTGCCAAGACCCTTGAGCCTCATCCAGGCTCAAGGTGGGCTCTCTCCACTGCTCCCTTGGGAGTCTGCCTCAGGCTCCATCCCTATGTTCCCTCTTCAGCCCTCACTGCCAGCATTCAGCTGGCTCCAGAACATTTTCCTGGGAAATTTCCCCAATTTTTTCCCACTATATCTCCCACTCTGATTGTATGTTTCTGTGTTTGGTCCAGCGTGGGGGTGAGGCATCTGTCTCTCCAGTATTGTGCGTTTGGAATATTCTCTCTGGGCAAAATGTTGATTTCAGAGGAATGTAGATATCACCCCTTGGTCTCAGGATGCAGGTAGATCAATTGGACAAAATAAAGTAGGCCTCTGCCCAATCCCAGGACAGAGAAAATGATAATGGTTCATGTTTTTGTTCCTCCAGTAGGTTTCAGCTCCAGATTTCCTCCCAACACTTTCTCCATGGTCCCTGCTACTCATGCCTGGCCTTTTGTCACAAGTGGTGGTGTGGGCCAGGTGCCAAATGATATCTTCTGCCTTTTTCCAAAAGATTCCCCAGCGATGGTGAATCCTTCAGCAGGCAGCAGGTACCAAATTCAGAGCAACAGCAAATTGTAGCTGTTTCTGCAAGGGACCCTGGGTACTTGATCCTGCGTCTCCCCTCAGTTGGACATTTCCTCATCCACTTGCACATGCAAATGGACACAAATTAATTTTTTTATACTTACTCTTTTAGAGACTCACCCTCTGACTGTATCCAATGTCATCTTGTCCCTCCCCTCCATAAGGTTTTCAAGATATAGGATCATCTTTTCTGCAAAGAGAGACAGCTTGACTTTCTCTTTTCCTATTTGAATGTCTCTCATTTTCTTTTTTTGACTATTTGCTCTTGCTAGAATTTCCAATACTATGTTGAACAGGAAGGGTGAGAGTGGGCATCCTTTTCTAGTTTCCATTCTTGGGGGAATGATTCAAATTTCTGTCCATTGAACAAAATGTTTGTTGCAGGCTTATCATAGAAGGATCTATTGTTTTGAGAAATATGCCTTCTACACATAGGTGCTCAAGATTTTTTATCAAGAAGGGAAGCTGGAGAATACCAAGTGCATAATAATATAATCATGTGGTTCTTGGTTTTGCATCTATTGATGTGTTTAATTACATTTATGATCTTGTAAATGTTTAACCAGTCCTGTATCCTAGTAATGAAGCTCACTTGGTCAGGGTGAGTGATCCTTGAGATGTGTGTTTGGATGCAATTTGCTAAAATCTTGTTGAAAATTTTTGCATCTGTGTTAATCAGGAAGATTGGTCTCTAATTCTTTTTCTTTGTTGGGTTTTTGCCAGGTTTGGATATCAGTATGATGTTGACTTGATAAAAATAGTTGGGGAGCATTCTCTCATTGTTGATTACCTCAAAAACATTCAGTAAGATTGGTATCAGCTCCTCTTTTTGTGATCTTTATTCTTCTGCTGAAGTTAGTATTTTGATGGTCTTGCCTTTCTGACTTCCTTAGATGTGACGTTAGGCTGTTTGCTTGCAATCTTTCTGTTTTCTTGATGTGTGTGTGCAACACTATAAATTTTCATCTTAATACTTCTTCCATGGCATCCTAGGCATTCTTATAAAATATGTCATAATTTTCACTTGTTTCCAGGAATCTTTTTATTTCTGTCTTGATTTCCATGTTGGCCTGGAAGTCATTCAGCAGCATGTTTTTTAGTTTCCATGCCTCTGTGTGTTTTAAGGGGATCTTATTGGTTGTGATATCTATTTTTATTCCACTGTGATGTGAGAGGATGGATAATATTGTTTTGATCTTTTAGAATTTGAGTATGCTTGATATATGTCTGAGTATGTTCCATGTGCTGTTGAGTAGAATGTATACTCTGTAGCTGTTGATGAATTGTACTTTAGATGCTTATTAAACTCATTTGGTTGAGAGTAGAGTTGAAGTTCGGATCTCATGATTGATATTTTTTCTCAATTATCTATCTAAAGCTATTAGTGGGGGGATCTAAGTCTCCAGTTATGATTGTGTGAGGATCAATGCCCTCTCTTAGTTTACTTTGTGGTTGATTTATAAAGCCTGGCTCTCCTGTGTTGGGTGCATATAAATTTAGGATTGATATTTCTTGCTGGTGGATTGAACCTTTCATCATTATTTTGTGTCCTTCTGTATTATTTTTAACTTTTGATGACTTGAAGGCTGTTTTGTCTGATATTAGAATAGCTACTATTGCTTTCTTTGGCTTTTCATTTGCCAGGAAGTTTATTATTTATACTCCAACTTTGAGTCTGTGGGTGTTCTTTGCAATGAGATGAGATTCCTGGAGGTATCAGATTGTTGAATTGGGCTTTTTATCCAGTTTTCCACTTTGCATCTTTTCAGTGGTGCATTTAGTCCATTCATGTTCAGGCTGATTATTGAAATGCGAGTGTTTATCCCTGTCACAGGGCCCTTAGAAGGCTGCTTTGTTTTCTTTTAACTTTTGCATTTATATATATGTGTAGAGACATATATATAAATGTGTGTGTGTGTATGTGTGTGTGTGTGTTTATGTGTGTTTTCATTTTGGGGGATGCTTTGCATGCTCCATCTGTGTTCAGCACCTTCTTAAGCATCTCCTGAAGGGCTGGTCTGGAAGCAGCATATTCTGTTAGGGATTGAATGTTCAAGGGTTTTAATTCTCTGTCACTGACGAAGCTTAGTTTGGCTGGGTAGGAAAGTCTGGGGTTGTAATTGCTTATCTTTAAGAACATTTTTTAAATGGACTTCAATTTCTTCTCATAGTGTTTTTGCAGATAAGTATGAAGTGATCCTGATGGTCTTCTCCTGTAGGAGGCTGATGTTTCTCTCTTGATGCCTTTTGGATCTTTTTCATACCGACTTTGTGTAGTCAAATTTCTATGTGTCTGATTCCTTGCAGGGCTTCTCTGAGTCTCTCTTGCTTTAATGACTGCATCTCTGGTAAGATGAGGAAAGTTTTCTTGGGTGACCTCATGAGATGCTTATTCCAAGGTGCTCTCCGTTTTTCTTTCTTCTTCAGGGATACCAATCAGGTGTAGGTTCAGCTTCTTGATATAATTGCACATCTCTTAGAGGCTTTGCTAGTTCTTTTGGAGTTTATTTTTCTATGCTTTTAACAGATTGGGTTAATTCCATATTTGGTCTTCAAGCTCTGATAGTCATTTCTCTGCTTGCCTAATTCTGCTTCTTATGCTTGTCAGTTTGTTATTTATTTCAGAGATAGGTTTATTTATTTCCACTATTTCAGAATAAGCCTTTTTAAAATTTGGCCAATTCTGTTACAATTTCATTGTGCTTTGCTTCTTGTTTCTCTGGATTATTGTTCTTTTTTTCCATCCAATCTTTGATTTCTATAACTATCATTTGAGGCAAGTTGATTTGGGAGATCACCATTGTTAGTGCTCCGATGCCTTTTTTTTCCTGCTGTTAGGACTCTGGGGTTACCTGTGTTTTCCATTGATTTTAATCATTTGTGACAGATTTCTTTTCCTTCTGTGTAATTCCATCACTCAGTCACTCAGTGAGAGATGGAGAAGCATTCAATTCTGCTGCTTAATCCATCCTACGGTTTGATATCATATTGCAGGTTGTCTCTCTTCCTCTGCTAAACCAGTCAAATCTTCAGTCTGAGCAGAGCTTCCAATTCTGTCCACATCTGAAACAGGATCGATGGTGGGGTGCCCAGAGTCCCATGCCTGCCATTGCTTTATGGTCATGTAGCTCTCTTGGTACTTGGGAAGAGGTCATCAAGTCAACAGCAGCCAGCAGGTGGGTTAATTCCCTATTGGCAGGTTCTGCTACTGCGTTTCCTCTTCACTACTAAACTTTTCAGGTTAGCTTCTCCATCTCCTGTTGCATGTGGTTGATGATCAGTGGTAGGGAGTGGGGAGGGTGACTTGACTCAGCCTGTCTTGTAACCACTGACCCCCTTCTTTCTCCAACATGGTCTCAGTTCCTATTCAGGCTGAGCTCATGGTGGGTGGATGCGGTTCCTGGATTCCACCTCTGTGTTTTTGTTTTTTTGTGTGATCAAGGAAATCTCTGCAGGTTGCAGGGAGTTTCACTTCTTGAAACCCATTCAGAATGCCTCTTTTAATTGGGGGTTGGATCCCTGATCTCTACCCTACCCTGCAAGAGAGTCACTGATTTGTTTCTCCACAAGAGTGGCAGCCTCATCAGTCAGATTTCTCCCGCAAATGGGCCCTTTTGGGCAGAAACCACTGCCGGCTCTACCTGGGCACAAGTGCTCACTACTGATCCTGATTAGGTTTCCTCCCATGTGAAAAAGATGTTTCATCACTGCTGGGAGGGAAAGAACCAATTCAACATTCACCCATTTTCTTCTCCAAAAGGATTTTCTTCTGTGCGTGCTTGTTGCCAAGTAGTTTGTGCAGGGCAGGAGGTGGGGTGCCTGCAATTCTATGCCTGCCATATCTTTCTGAAGTCTGTGCACTCAGGGAGAACTTTACTGGATTTATGATGTTCAACCCATTCAAAAGTGCTCTGGGAAACTACATAAACATGGCAGAATTCCTACTCTCAACTTTGGCAGGTGAGAGTGGCACAGATTTGTTGCCTCATGGTGGCCATCTTAACAGTTGCTATTTATGATCTTGTGAATGCTATGGTTCATAACTGTAAGAAACAAAATGATGATTCATTTTTGCAATGGTGATTTGTTATTTCATTGACTGGTTCTTACTTATTTCCTGGCAGGCTTTCTTTGATAAGCATTGAGAACCAATTAGAATCTAAAAACATGTATTTTACCTTATTTGTGTAGAAACTGCTTGTGTTATACCTTATTTGTGTAAAATTATTGCTTAGGCAATGTCCTGGAAAGTGATGCAACCTATGAAGTACTCAGCCAATGAGGAACCAGGGGAAGTTCTTGTGCTTTAAGGCATAAATACACCTGCTGTGATTGCCTTGGTGTGCCTGCTCACTCAAGAGGTTCCTGTTCTTGCAAAAACAATATTAAAAGAGCTGCTTCACACCCCCAATCTCTGTCTCCTGTCATGCTTTGACAAAAAAACTGAGGAGGATAAATTCCACCTCCCACAGCCTGAGGGCTCATCTGGGAGACCAGCAACTGTGGGGCCAGACCTTCATCAGAGGGAGAGTTAAGTCTCACCCAGTTTTAGGTGTCTCACTCCAGCTGGGCAATCCTGGTTCCCAGTGCTCTGCTGATAAATCTGAGGCTATTATGTGAGACTTGGTGGAGAAGATTTTGAAAAGGGAGGCACCACCTGTGGTGACCTGGAAACCTCACACATGAGCCAAGGTAGGAAAATTGGAATATAAGTACTGCCTTGGGGGTCGGGGAAATTCTTGGAGGTTGAGTGTATGTGGCTGAAATGTATCTCAGGATATGAAGTCAAGTCTAACGAATGCAAGAAACCTCCAGTGAGGGGGGGTTGAGCACTTTAGGAAAAACTCAGAATCCTAACGCTTGCAAGAAATCTCCAGAAGGGAGGAATGAACATGTTAGTAGGAGACTGCACAGCTCATCTGGTAACTGAGACTGGGTAATAAGCAATCTAGGTCTAAGAAGGGAGATCAAGAGGACCTCCTTGAAATTATCCTGGAAAGTTCATTGGGATGAATTTTAGAGACCTGAAAAAAATGATTCCAAAGCTAAAGGAAAGGGAAAGAAGAAAACGATTGAATTTGTTACTATGTATGTACTATGGAATCCATCCACCAGCCCTCAGTGTTTTGACCAAAATTTGGCTCCAATGAGAACTGGCTTTGTAAGACTATAGTAATCTATGCAAACAATAAGCCCTCTGTTTCATCTGAGGAAAGGGATTATGTCCTTTGCTGGTTTCCAGGAACATTTCCTGTTTCCTCTTCGAATGGGAAATAAGGAAGGGAAAACATCTGGATCTCTAGAGGAGAAGGAGAAACTTTGGGATTCACTCTCCTATCCCCCCTCCTCCATAATCCCCAAAAAGATCAGGGATCTGGGAGGGCAGTGGGGGATGAAGATTTATCAGAAACTCAAGAATTGAGATCCCCATTCCTAAACCCATGTATCCTAATTTGAAAAAATAATTTGAACAATGCAAAAATGTCACTGAAAAATTCCCTTTCCCCCCTGGTGGTCCAGTTAAAGATTCAAAATTGTTCCTGCTAAGGGTAATTCCCTTGGAACAGGGAGAAATTGGCTTTGTTAATGCCCCACTTACTAGTACTGAAGTAAGAAATTTCAAAAATAAAATAAAATAATTTAAAGGGCTACTATGTCTATCTGGGAATGGGAACATCTCCAGGTCCAGGAGTACAACCAGTCAAACAAAAATATCCAAACATAGATCCCAGATGGGACACTAATGACCCAGGAGAAAGAGTTAAAAATGCATTAATGAGAATTAATCATTAAAGGGATTAGAGGGTCAGCCCTGAGATCCCAAAATGTCTCAAAGATCTTTGAAATCCAACAAGAGGAGGAAACTCCAACAACCTTTTAAATAATGACTTAGAGATCAAATGAGAAGGTATTCAGGATTAAACCCAGAAGACCTTGTAAGACAAGTCCTTCTAAAGGTTAATTTTGTTACCAATAGTTGACCAGACATTGCAAGAAAGTTGCAAAAACTGGAGGGATGAAATAAAAGATCTATATAGGAATTGTTAAGAGGAGCACAAAAGGTGTTTGTTAAAATAAATGATGAAAAACAAAAACAAAAAACTATTATCATGGTAAGCACTGTAGAAATGGTAGTTGGAAAAAAAAAGAGAGGCACCCTGGGCAAGACCTGGGTATCAAAAGGGACAGACTAAAGGAAGGCTTATTACAAAATAAACTATGAAAAGGGAATTCGATCAAAAGGGAGCTAGATGTTATCATTGTAAGAGATCGGGGCATTTCAAGAGAGATTGCCCTGAGTTTAAAAAGGAGGAAGAAATAGTCTCCCTACGGCACTAGATGCAGAAGAGGGAAGTCATGAGTACCCCTTTATCAAACCCCACCAGCGACTCTTGATAAATCTGAAGGTGGGCCTAATGAGGAGGTTACTATCTTCCTCACTGATACTGGGGCAACTCACTCCTCCTTAATCTTCCAACTCCCAAATGTTAAATTTTTACCAGAAAAGCTTCTAGTCTCCAGAGTAAAGGGAGAAGGATTTCAGATTTCTATATTTGTGTCCATAATTATAAAGCCTAAAACTGAGACAATGACGGTGTCATTTTTATTTGTCCCAGAAGCAGGAATAAATCTCCTAGGCAGAGGCCTAATTGTCCAGATAGGCCTTAATGTAGGGATAGAACGAGGTCAACTTACGATCTGAATGGCATATTTCACAGAGGAAGAAGAACAGAAAATTAGTCCCAAAGTATGAGTGAGAGAAGGAAATGGGGGGGGGTCTACCAATTCCCCCATTCAGATTATTTTTAAGCAACCGAATGTCTCTCGAAAACAGTATCCTATTACTATGGAAGGGAAAGGGGAACTTCAACCAGTACTTGAAGGTCTTCTGAGGGATGGGTTTTTGGAACCTTGCATGTCACTCTACAATACTCCAATACTTCCAGTAAGGATGACTACCAGGGCCTACTGGTTAGAGCAGGACTTGTGGATCAAACAAATAGTGCAAACTCAACATCTTGTGGTTACAAACCCTGATAACCTCCTTATTAAAATCCTTTATGAACATAAATGGTTTATTATGATAGACTTCAAAAATGCTTTCTGGGTATTCTCATTGGCCCATGAGAGTAGAGACATCTTTGTCTTTCAATGGGAAAATTCCCATGAATAGAGGAAAGTAACAGTATCACTGGACTGTGTTACCATAGGGCTTTACTGAATCTCCTAATTTATTCAGCCAAATTTTAGAAACCATATTAGAGGGGTTTCTGCCTTTGTCTGACACTAACATTTTGCAACACGTAGATGATTTCTTAATCTCAGGAACAGATAAAGTCTGGGTCTCTGAAATAACAATAAATTTACTTAATTTCTTGGGACAACAAGGACTCAGTGTTTCTAAAAGTTAACTACAATATGTAGAACAAGAAGTTAAATATCTTGGACATTTAATCAGTGCAGGCAAACAGAGAGTTAACCCTGAAAGAGTAACCAGAATAGTTTATTATCCTAAGCCCAAAACAAAAAGGGAACTTAGAAAATTCCTAGGTCCAACAGTTTATTTCAGACTATGGATCAATTCATATGCAACCAAAGCCAAGAGTTTATATTCAAAACTATTGGAGAAAGCACCAAACTCTCTCCAATATACTAAAGAGGAAACAAAAAATTAAAAAAAAGCAAAGTCCTAATTATGGCCCCTGTCTTTGCTCCCCCTTCTTTAGAAAAGTCTTTCTATTTATTTGTAACAACCAATCAAGGAACAGCCATCAGGGTACTCATCCAGGATTGGGGTGGGAAAAAACAACCAGTACCTTTTATATCCAAAGAGTTAGATCCTGTGTTCAGATTTTGTTCAGGCCATTGCTGTTACTGCCTTGCTACATGAAGAAAGTTGGAAGTTAACCTTTGGAGGACCCCTTCTTGTTAGTACCCCTCATCAAGTCTGGGCCATCCTGAATCAAAGGACCAGCCACTGATTAACTGACTCCAGAATATTGAAATATTAGCCAATACTATTAGAGTGTGATTATCTAATTTTTTTTAAAAATATTTTTTATTATGATGTTGTGGGGTACAGTTGAGGGTTAGGTATACAATTACATTCCATTCAGGCACCCTGTTGATAAGAGGTGTTTCCCCGACCCCAGACAGATATTTGCTACTGTTAATCCCATCTACCTCCCTCCCCATAGTTTCCCAGTACCGTCAGTCATTTTCTTATAGTATTACATTGGATGTTCAAGGTCCATTATATGAGTGAGAACATGTGATACTCGGATCTTTGTTTCCGTGAGAGGTCACTCAGTATTTTAGACTCTAGTTTCATCCAGGTTGCTGCGAAATTCATGATTTTGTTCTTCTTTTATGGCTGCGTAGTATTCCATCGTGTATATGTACCACATTTTTTTAATCCAGTCCTCTTTTGATGGGCAGCATGGTTGGTTCCAGGTTTGTGCTATTGTGAACAATGCTGCAATAAACATACGTGTGTGGGTATCTTTTTTATAGAGTGATTTGAGTTCTTCAGGGTATATTCCCAGTAGGGGGATTGCAGGGTCATATGGGAGGTTGATGTTTAGGGCTTTTAGGAATTGCCACACTGCTTTCCACAGAGGATGCACTAGTTTACACACCCACCAACAGTGTAGAAGTGTTCCCTTTTCACCATACCCTCTCCAGCAGCTGTTATTTTTTGAGTTGTTGATGATTGCCATTCTAACTGGGGTTAGGTGGTATCTCGTGTGGTTTTGATTTGCATCTCCCTGATGATTAGTGAGGTTGAGCATTTCTTCATGTGTCTGTTGGCTGTTAGGATGTCTTCCTTTGTGAAGTGTCTGTTCATATCTTTTGCCCATTTTATAATGGGGTTGTTTGTTTTTTTCTTTTCAGCACATTTGAGTTCCTTGTAGATCTAGGATGTTAAACCTTTGTCAGACCTGGTGTTGACAAATACTTTTTCCCAGTCTGTAGGCTGTCTCCCTGCTCTCTTGATGGTTTCTTTGGCTTTGCAGAAGCTTGTCAGTTTAATAAGGTCCCACTTGTCTATTTTCTCTCTTATGACCTGTGGGTTTCAGGTTTTGTTCAGGAATTGGATGACAGTTCTGATTCCCATGAGGGTATTTCCTTCATTTTCTAAGGTTCTTATGGTTTGAGGTTTTACATTTAGGTTTCTGGTCCGTATGGAATTATCCTTTGTGCATGGGGATAGATAGGGGTCCTGTTTCAATCTTCTGCATGTGGTCAGCCAGTTTTCCCAGCACCATTTACTGAATAGCTTCTCCTCTCCCCAGTGGTAGGTGGTGGAGGCTTTGTTGAAGATGAGTTGGTTGAGAAATTGAGGTTTTGCTTCTGGAATCTCAATTCTATTCCATTGATCTATATGCCTGTTCCTATACCAATACCAAGCTGTTTTGATGATTGTAGCTTTAGAGTAAAGTTTGAAGTCTGGTAATGTGATACCACCTGCTTTGGGTTTTTTTTGCTGAGGATTGTTCTGGCTATTCTTGGACGTTTGTGTTTCCACATGAATTCCTGTGTTGTTTTTTCTATGTCTGAGAAGAATGTTGCTGGTAATTTGATGGGTATTGCATTGAATTTGTAGATTCCCTTAGGTAAGATGGACATCTTCATAATGTTGATTCTTCCAATCTATGAGCATGGGATATTTTTCCACTTGTTTATGTCCTCTTTGATTTCTTTGAGCAGTGTTTTGTAGTTTTCATTGTAAAGGTCGTTCACATCTCTGGTTAGGAAGATGCCTAGGTATTTCATTTGTTTTGTGGCTATACTGAATGGAATTGTGTTTTTTGTTTAGGTTTCTGTTTGTTTATTATTGGTGTAGAGAAATGCAATTGTCTTTTGTACATTTATTGTGTATCCTGAGACTTTGCCAAAGGCCTTTATCAGTGTAAGGAGGTTTTTGACAGATTCTCTTGGGTTTTCAAGGTACACAGTCATGTCATCTGCAAAGAGAGATAACTTGACTTCCTCTTTCCTATTTGGATACCCCGGATTGCTTTCTCTTCTGTGATTGCTCAAGCCAGGACTTCCAATACTATATTGAAAAGGAGGGGTGAGAGTGGGCATCCTTGTCTTGTTCCAGTTTTCAGGGGAAATGGTTCCAATTTTTGTCCGTTCAGGAGTATGCTGGCTGTGGGTTTTCATAGATGGCTTTTACTATTTTGAGGTATGTTCCTTGTATTCCTAGATGTTTGAGGGTTTTTTTCAAAAAGGGGTGCTGGATTTTACCAAAAGTTTTTTTCTGCATCTAATGATATAATCATGTGGTTTTTGTTTTGACATCTGTTGATGTATTTAATTACATTTATGGTTTTATGAATGTTGAACCAGTCTTGCATCCCAGGAATGAAGCCTACTTGGTCATGCTGGATGATTTTTGAGATGTATTGCTGAATCCGGTTTGTTAGGATCTTGTTCAGAATTTTAGCATCTATGTTCATCAAAGATATTGGCCTGTAGTTCTCTTTCTTTGTTGGATCATTACCTGGCTTGGGTATCAATGTGATGTTGGCTTCGTAAAATGATTTGGGGAGAGTTTCATCTTTTTCAGTCACCTGGAATATTGTCAGTAGGATTGGGATCAGCTCCTCATTAAATGTCTTGTAGAATTCTGTTGGAAAGCCATCTGGACCAGGGCTTTTTTTGGTAGATAGTTTTCTTATCACGTAGTTGATTTCCTTGATTGTTATTGGTCTATTTAGGGTCTCAATTTCTTCTTGTTCCAACCTAGGTAGGTTGTGTGATGTCAGAAAGTCCCTCCATTTCCTTAAGGTTTTCAAGTTTGTTTCCATACAAGTGTACATAGTAGTCTCTAATGATCTTTGTATTTCTTCAGGGTCAGATGTGACTTCATCTTTTGTGTTTCTGACTGTGCTTATTTGGGTTTTTTCTCTCTTTTTCTTGGTCAGTCTAGCTAGGGGACCATCGATCTTGTTTATCCTTTTGAAGAACCAGCTTTTTGTTTCATTGATTTTTTTGTATAATCTTTTTGTCTTCTATGTCCTGGATTTGGGCTTTTATTTTGGTGATATGGATTCTTCTGCTGAAATTAGGATTTTTGTGGTCTTTGTTTTCCAGCTTCCTTAGGTGGCTTATTAGGCTGTTAATTTGTGTTCTTTCCATTTTCTTCATGTGTGTTTGTAGGGATATAAATTCCCCTCTTACTACAGCTTTCAAGGCGTCCCAGATATTTTGGTAAAATGTTTCTCCATTTTCATTTGTTTCCAGGTATCTTTTGATCTCTGTTTTGATTTCATGATTGACCCAGGAGTTGTTTAGCATCCTGCTGTTTAGTGTCCATGTCTTTGTGAGTTTTGGGGGGACCTTGTTGGTGTTGATGTTTATTTTTATTCCACTGTGGTCTGAGAAGCTGCATGGTAGAATTTCAGACCTTTTAAATTTGCTTATGCTTGATTTATATCCAATTATGTGGTCAATCTTAGAATATGTTCCATGTGGTGATGAGTAGAATGTATATTCTGTATTCTTTGAATGGAGTGTTCTGTAGGTAACAATTAAGTCCATTTGGTCCAGAGTCTCATTGAGGTTTCGGATCTCCTTGCTGATTTTTTGTCCTGAGGATCTGTCTAGGGTTGTGAGTAGTGTATTAAAGTCCCCATTTATGATGGTGTTAGAGTCAATATTTTTCTTTAGTTTTCCTAGAAGTTGCTTTATGAAAGTTGGTGCACCTATGTTGGGTGCATATATGTTTAGGATAGATATTTCTTGTTGATGGAGTGAACCTTTTATCATTATGTAGTGGCCCTCTGTATCTTTTTTAATTTTTGATAGCTTAAATGGTATTATGTCTGAAATTAGGATCATGACTCCTCCTTTCTTTTGTGTTCCATTCACCTGAAAATTTGCTTCCCATCTTCTTACTTTGAGTCTGTGTATGTCCTTTCTAGTGAGATGGGTCTCTTGAAGGCAGTATATTGTTGCCTCATGATATTTCATCCATTTTGCCATTCTATGTCTTTTCAGTGGTGCATTTAGTCCATTCACATTCAGGCTAATTATTGAAATGTGAGAGTTCATCCCTATCATAGAGTTCTTATTGACTTGTTGTTATTCCACTTGGTTTTTTTTGTGTTTCTTTTGGTTTTGGGATGGTTCATGTATATTTTATTCTTTTCCCTGTACTCTTGTGAAGAATGTTGTTCTTTTTTCCTTTTCTTCTGTGTTTAGTACTTTCTTAAGTGTTTCATGTAGAGATGGTTTGGTGGCAGCATAAGTTCTTAGGGATTAGATATCTGGGAAATATTTTAATTCTCCCTCGCTGATGAAGCTTAGCTTGACCAGGTAGGTTATTCTTGGTTGAAATTGTTTATCTTTTAGGACTTTGAAGATAGGGCTCCAAGCTCTCCTAGCCTGCAGGGTTTCTGTAGATAAACCTGCTGCTATTCTGATTGGTCTTCCATGGTAGGTGATCTGGCCTTTTTCTCTTGCTGCCTTTAGGATTTTTTCTTTTATGCCTACTTTGTTTAGGCAAATTATTGTGTGTCTAGTAGTTGGTCTTCTCATTTGTTGTCTTGCAGGGGTTCTCTGAATCTCTTGTGTGTGAACTTTTGCATCACTCATTAGATAAAGGAAGTTTTCTTGAATGATCTCATGGAAAGTTTGTTCCAGTGTGGTCTCTGTCTCTTTTTCTGCCTCAGGTTAGGCCTCTTGAGGTAATTGCTCATCTCTTGAAGATTTTGTTCTGTCTTTTTGAGCTTATTTTCTGTGTTTTTAAGAATTTGGGTTAGTTCTATATTTTGGTCCTCAAACTCTGAGATTGTTTCTTCTGCTTGGGTAACTGTTTTCCATGCTTATCAGTTTGTTATTTATTTCATTCACTGTATTCTTTATTACTGTTATGTCAGATACCAGCTCCTTCCTAGTTTCTTCTTGTGTCTCCTCAATTCTTTTTAATCTCTCCATTATTGTCTTGATATCTACATTTGTAGTTTGAGACCCTTCATTCTGGGGGCTCTTCATTGTTTGCATTCTGAAGTCAGTTTTCTCAGTGTCTGCCCTCCTAGGGGTCTGGGAGAGACCCATACTCTTCTTTTGTTTTTTCTTCATTTGTGCAGATTTTTCTTTTTCTCCCCCTTTCCCTCCCCTTCTTTAATTCCGTTTTTGAGGGATGGTGGGGTTTCTTTTATTTCTCTTCTGCAATATCCTGTTCTTCCTTATGAGGGTCTTCTGGCTTTGTTCACTTTTCAGGTTGGAGTGTGGGCTGCAATCTGTACTTTTTGTAGTTCTGAGGTTTAATTGAGAGGGAAGCTGTGGTTCAGAATGCTGATTCTAACATCCACAAACAGGTGTATGAGCACACTGGATCCTATTTCCCTCTGCCTTACAATCTGTCCATTCAGCAGTATGTAGTCTTGGTCCCTAGATTAAAAAGGGGAGTATAAAAGAGGAAAATAATGGAGGAAGGGGGGTCAATAGGGGGTTAGAAAGAGAGAAAAGCAAGAGGGAAAACAGATATACATACCAACTATCAGGTGAGAAAGAGACACAAGGTTGGGAAGAAGTGAAGAAAGACACATAAGAAAGATTCCCTAAAGAGTACTGATAGCTACACAGAGACAGACCAATAAAATCAAGAAATAGTGTAAGTCAGAAGGTAAACAACAAATGTGATCAAAACCAACAGTTACAATGATAAAATCATAAGTCAAAATAAGCAATCAGACTAAAGTCACTTCTCTGATCTCTGATTCTGGCCTCTCCCCTTTGTTTTTCCATTGTAGCGTAGGGTGGGGCTTTGTCTCCTGTTCATGCCATTGCCTTAGGAACTGAGGTAAAGTTTGTTGATAGGTGGGCAGGGCAATGGAAGTCTCTGCCTGGAGAATGGTGAGGCAGTTTATGTAGATCTGTTTTTCTCTGCTTGTCTGGGTCCCCCAGCTTGGGGTCTCACGCTGAGTGCCTCAGCCAGGGTGGGCCTGGAGTTCCAGAGCTCCAAAACTCCAAAGGGCAGGCAGTGAGTGATGAGAGTGGCCCTGGGCCCCCCACAGGGTACTTCAGCCAGGAATGGTACTGGTGTCTCTGAGGGGCGGGCACCCAGAGCCTCCCTGAGTGACCAGTGGCTTGGTGCTGGGTGCCGGGCTGGAGATGATGTAGCCTGGGAGGAGGCTGGGACTCAAGACTTCCATGCATGCAGTGGAACTGTAGCAGGAGGGGGCCACAATATTTGACCCTGCATGGGACCGAAGGTCCCCAGGACTCACACCAGCACAGCTGGTGGTGCACTGGGGGGGTAGGGGAAGAGAGGTAAGAGTCTTTTGGGGAACTCACGTTCGGAGAATCTCACTAGTTCACCTATGCCATCGCCATCTTGTTTCAAATCGATTATCTAATATTAACTACAGATTCTTATGTGAATTTAGCAAGTTTCATGAAATTCAAGGAAAAAGAAAATCAAGAGACATTGGAAAATAACTGCCTAGATATTATTGAATAACAAATTAAAACCAGATTAGATATAAGAGAAAAGTCACTCTGTGCCAGTATTAGGTTGCTCATAGATGGTTCCTCCATGTGATTGAAGGAAAATGCATAATGGATATTTAATTACTTACAGAAATAAACTATCTGTTTATGAAAAAGGAAGGCTACCTAACTCATGGTCTGCACAAACTTTGAATTTTATGCTCTTAAACAAGTCCTAAAAATACTCACAGATAAGGAAGTTACAATCTATACAGATTTTAAATATGCTTATGGAGTATTACATACTTTTGGAAAAATCTGGATGAAAATGGGTCTGATAAATAGTAAAGGAAAAGAATTAGTGCACAGGGAACTAATTAAACACATTTTTGAAAATGTACTATACCCCACTGAAATAGCTGTAACACATGTAAATGGTCATCAATAGGGAAGTTCTTTTGAGGCAGTTGGTTATAGGCTGACTGATGAAGTATCTAAAGAAACTGCCTTAAAGAACAAGATTAAGCTTCTGAATCTTACCCCTAACTTGCTGCAATTTCTATAAGACCACATTTTACAAAAAAGGAAAAGAAGAGATGAGAAAGATAAGAGTTTCTCCAAACAAGGAAGGGAGGTAGATCCTCCACGATGGAATAGAGATGATTAGCAAACCAATTATTAGGAAATGAAAGACTATATTACATATGGGAAGCCATCGGGGAGCTCAAGCAATGTATGACATGTTCTTAAAAACCTATGGTTGTGTAGGAATTCATACTATTGCTAAAAGAGTGTGTGAAGAATATATAACTTGTCAGAAAGTAAATAAAAAGGTAATCAGGGGGTTATTAAAAGGAGGAAGACCTTCTGGATTAAGACTCTTCCAAAGTATACAAATTGATTTTACTGAAATGCCCAAGTTTAGAAAACTTAAGTACCTATAAGTAATTGTTGATCATTTTACTTGGTGGGTGGAGGCATACCCAACAACAGCTACAAC
Source organism: Carlito syrichta (assembly GCF_000164805.1). Lineage (NCBI taxonomy): Eukaryota > Metazoa > Chordata > Mammalia > Primates > Tarsiidae > Carlito > Carlito syrichta. The sequence continues at coordinate 53,723 of NW_007247397.1, forward strand.
AGGGTCTGTAAAAAAATACTTTGGAACAGGTAATCCCCAGATTTTGTCTAATAGAAAGCATTGGCTCAGATAATGGAAGCCATTTTACCTTGAAGGTATTATAAGGCATTACAACAGCACTTCAAATGTGATGGAATTTTCTTACAACCTGGCATCCATTATCCTCAGGACAGATTGAGTGAATGAACCAAACTCTAAAAACCCATATAACTAAACAACTCTTAAAAATAAAGTTGCCAAGTTTTGGCAAGATAGCAATGGGACAGGTTGAACTGTGAGAGTCTCCACAAAAGTGAGTGCCCATAAAGACTCTTTCCCCCTGGGTGGCTGCTACTGTCACTGCCAGCCTGCTCTTCAGTCACATGCACTGCTCAGTGGATACCACCACTGCCACCACAGCCACCCCACCCAGGGTGGCCCTTGGCTCCCGACCCCATGGAGCTCCAGGCTACCTTGCTGCCTGCACCACCCCATGCCAATCCGAGCCACCCCATGCCATGCCAATCTGCAGTACTCAAATGGCTCACACTCTACCTCCCCCAGCTCAGCCCCTGGCCACCATGAGAACAGAGATCAGATGTAGCCCCAAGACCAAGCAGAGACCTGCATTGCCCCACCCAGCTCTGTCCAGCTCCACCCATTCTCCAACTTGGGACCTAAGGGAATCTCATCAAGCTGGGAGAAACAGAAGGCCCTCCCCCATGCTAGATCAGACACAGAAAGGTCAGATCTGAGTGGCAGAATTGACAGGCAGCAAGCTGACTGAATCCAGATCTGACCCACCCTCCTTCTGTGGCAGGCCTAGGGCATCTGACCCTAGCTGTGAGCAACCCTATCAGTCGGAAATTAGAGCTAGATATCAAAGCTGAATGGATGTTGGACATTTAGGAAGGATCACAGAGCAAACTTAGTTTCTTGTTTTTATTATTATTTTTTAATTTTTAATCTTTGTCTTACTCATTTTTTCTCTTTTCTCTCTTTCTTCTTACTGTTATTGATAACATTTTCATATTTTCTCTGTTTCTATTATTTTACTGATTTTTTTTCATTAGACTTCCCACTTGTGAGGGAAATAGCACATCATTAAGAAGATTGGTTGGCTTGTGTGTTTGTAAGATTGTCAGTATGTTTCAGCTTTTTAAAAACCCTTTTCTGTCATTGTGTTTCATTTCATTTGTTAGTCTGCACGTTTGTCTGTTTTCACTCCTACTCTTCTCTCTCTCCACCTTCCTCTTCCCCAATCTTCCTTCCCTGTTCCATTTTTTCCTTTTTCTCACCTCATTTTGCTTTCAGGAAGCAGACATATACCCCCATTGCATGGACAGATTGCAAGGCAGTGGGAAGTGGGTTCCAGGTTAACTGTACACCTGTCAGTGGATACTGGGATCTGAAAATAGATTTTTGAATTGCAGCTCAGCTCCTCCCTCAATTAAATCTCAAAACTGCAAAAAAGTACAGCCCCCAACCCACAGTCAAGCTTCAGAATTAAACAAAGCTGGAGGATTCACATAAGGAAGAATAGGAGATTGAGCAAACTGAAGTAAAAGCAACCCTGCCATCCCTGAACAATAGAATTAAAGAATGGGGGAGAAAGAAGGGGAAAAAAGGAAAAAGTGGGAAGGAAAATCAATACAAATAAAGAAAAAACAAAAGAAGTATACAGATCTCACACAGACGCCTGGGAGATCAGACTCTGAGAAAACAGACTTTGGAATGCAAATGATGAAGAGCCCCAAGAATGACTGGTCATATACTACAAGTATAGACATCAAGACATTAATAGAGAGAATAAAAAGAATTGAGAAGAGACAAGAAGAAAATAGAAAGGACTTGATAACTGAGATAACAGCAGTAAAGAATACTGTGATTGAAATAAATAACAAACTAATAAGTATGGAAAGCAGAATTAGTCAAGCAGAAGAAAGAATCTCAGAGCTTGAGCACCAAAATATAGAACTAACTCAAATTATTAAAAACTGCTGGGTCTCACTTCAACTGGGTTCAGGGTTTCCTGAAGGAGGAAACGGCGTCGGTGTTGAAGGAAACACTCGGACAACTGACTCCAGTGTTAGCAGGACAGATGCCGTTTATTGACAGTTAACAGTGAGCTTCTATACCCTTTTACAGGGAAGTAATTTTAAAAATGGCCATTCAGATGTACATAAAATTCCACATATAAAGCTCAAATAAGCATAATGAGTGCATTGGCATTCTCCTTACAAATGATAATAATCATCAATCAGAAAGAATAAAATCTACCAAGCAATTCTCTACACATACATGATAATTAAAGTGTTCATCTATAGTTCCCTGGCAAGGCCAACGAATCCCCTTACATGCATTAAAGTGAGTACCTCCTGACCTATGGTAACTTTCCCAACAACAATACTTAATTATGTGATTATGTGGTCAAATACTAAGAGGTCAGGGGCATGGAAACTTAGGGGGCCACTCATATAAAGTGAAGGTAATTTTCTCACAAATTCCCCTTTGTTTCTGTGCAGAGAACAAGGAATGATGTGAGTGGGTTTTTGTTTTCCATCTTCAGACTGTACAGAATTTTCTGGCTGCATCAGCAACAAAAATAAAAGAAACAAGTGTTTTAGCTGCCCAGGTTCAATTTGCAACCCAGGTTCTACAGCCCCCCTGGACTTTGTTATCAGGCAGGCCTCCATGTCTGGCTCCCAACAAAAAAGAAGCTTAAAAAGACAGAAAAAAAACTCTCAAGAGATGAGTGACTATTTCAAGAGGCTGAACCTAAGAGTAATTGGACTTATTGAGGTGGAAAGAGAGACAGAGACCACCCTGGAACAAACATTATATGAAATTATTCAAGAAAACTTCCCTCATCTCATCAGTGATGTGAAAATTTAAATACAAGAGATTCAGATAACCCCTTCAAGACAACAAATGAGAAGACCAACTCCCATATACATAATAATTCACCTAAACAAAGTAGATATAAAAGAAAAAATTCTAAGGTCAGCAAGAGATAAAGGTCAGACTACCTACCAGGGAAGAACAATTAGAATAGCAGCTAATTTATCTACAGAAACACTTCAGGCTAGGAGAGCTTGGAGCCCAATCTACAAAGTTCTCAAAGATAAAAATTTCAACCAAGAATAACCTATCCAGCTAAGCAAAGTTTCATCAGTGAGGGAGAATTAAAATCTTTCCCAGAAATCCAATCCCTAAGAACTTATGCTGACTCTAGACCAGCTGTACAAGAAACACTTAAGAAAGTATTAAATGCAGAAGGAAAGGAAAAAAGAAAAACAATGTTCTTCACAAGAGTAAAAGAAAAAAATTGAAAAGACACATGATAAATAAATAAAATTTTAAAAAAGACGATAAACATCAGGAACAACAACAACAACTCTATAAGAACCTCATGACAGGTTTAAACTCTCACATTTCAATAATTAACCTGAATATGAATGAACTAAATGCACCACTGAAAAGACAGAATGGCAAAATGGATAAAATATCATGAGGCACCAATATGTTGTTTCCAAGAGACTCACCTCCCTAGAAAGAAAACTCACAGACTCAAAGTAAGAGAATGGGAATCAAATTTCAGGCTAATGGAACACACACAAAAAGTAGGAGTTGCCATCTTAATTTTAGACAAAATACCTTTTACTATAAAAAATTTTAAAAAATACAGAAGGTCACTACATAATGATAAAAGGTTCAATCCATCAACAATAAATATCCATTCTAAAGATATATGCACCCAACATAGGAGCACCAACTTTCATAAAGCAGCTTCTAGGCATACTTAAAAAAGATATTGACTCTGAAACTATCATAGTTGGTAGTTTCACAACCCTAGACAGATCATCAGGACAAAAAAATCAACAAGGAGATCCAGACCCTCAATGTGACTCTTGACCAAATGGACTTAATTGATACCTAAAGAACACTCCACCCAACAACCATAGAGTATATATATTCTACTCATCACCACATGGAACATACTCTAGATCAACCACATCCTTGCCCATAAATTAAGCATAAACAAATTTCATAAGATTGAAATTTTGCCATGCACCTTCTCAGACCACAGTGTAATAAAAATAAATATCAGCACCAACAAAGTTTCCCCCAAAACCACAAAGACATGGACACTAAACAGCATAATGCTAAGCAACTCCTGGGTCAATGTGGAAATCAAAAAAGAGATTAAAAGAACCTGGAAACAAGTGAAAATGAAGAAATATCTTACCCAAATCTCCTGGATGCCATGAAAGCAGTATTAATGGGGAAATTTAAATCTCTATAAACGCACATGAAGAAAATGGAAAAATCACAAGTTAACAGCCTAACAAGCCAACTAAGGAAGCTAAGAAAGGAAGACCATCAAAACCCTAACTGCAGCAGAAGAATCCTGATCACCAAAATAAAAGCCCAAATCTGGGAAATAGAAGACAAAAAGATAATTTTAAAAATCAATGAAATTAAAAAAACTATTTCTTTGAAAGGATAAACAAGATTGATGGTCCCCTAGCTAGACTGACTAAGAAAAAGAGAACAAAAAGCTCAATTAAACACAATCAGAAACACAAAAGATGTCATATCTGACCCTGAAGAAATACAAAAGATTATCAGAGACTACCATGCACACTTGAATGAAAACAAACTTGAAAACCTAAAGGAAATGGAGGACTTTCTGACATCACACAACCTCCCTAGATTGAAACAAGAAGAAATCGAGACTCTAAATAGACCAATAGCAATCCAGGAAATTGACTATGCCAAAAGAAAGCTACCTACAAAAAAAAAAAAAAATCCTGGACCAGATGGTTTTCCAGCAGAATTCTGTTACATAACAGACAAGGAGGAACTGATATCGATCCTATTGAAAGTATTTCAGGTGACTGAGAAAGATGGAACTCTCTCCAAATTATTTTATAAAGCTAACATCACCTTGATAGCCAAGCCAGGTAAAGACCTAACAAAGGAAGAGAACTACACGTCAATATCCTTGATGAACATAGATGCTAAAATTCTCAACAAGATACTAGCAAACTGGATTCAACACACACTTCAAAAATCATCCACTATGACCAAGTAGGCTTCATCCCCAGGATGCAAGGCTGGTTCAACATTTGTAAGACCATAAACATAATTCAGTACATCAAGAGATGTAAAAACAAAAGCCACATGATTATATCATTAGATGCAGAAAAAGCATTTGATAAAATCCAGCACCCCTTCCTGGTAAAAATCCTCAAATATCTAGCCATAGATGGAACATATCTCAAAATAATAAGTGCCATCTAGGAGAAACCCACTGCCAGCATACAGCAAAACAGACAGAAATTGGAACCATTTCCCCTGAAAACTGGAACAAGACAAGGATACTCACTCTCTCCCCTCCTGTTCAACATAGTTTTGGAAGTACTAGCTAGAGCAATCAGAGAAGAGAAGGTGATCAGGGGTAACCAAATAGGAAAAAAGGAAGTCAAGCTATCCCTCTTTGCAGATGACATGATTCTATACCTTGAAAACCCAGGAGAATCTGTCAAAAAAAACTTCCTGGCACTGATAAAGAACTTTGGCGAAGTCTCAGGTTATAAAATAAATGTGCAAAAGACAATCGCATTTCTATACACAAACAGAAAATGAACAGAAGCCCAAATAAAAAGCACAATTTCATTCACAATAGTCACAAAAAAAGAAATACCTTGGTATCTTCCTAACCAGAGATGTGAAAGACCTTTGCAATGAAAACTACAAGACACTGCTCAAAGAAATCAAGGGTGACACAAATAAGTGGAAAAATAGTCCATGCTCACGGATTGGAAGAATCAACATTGTTGAGCTGTTCATTCTACCTAAGGCAATCTACAGATTTAATGCAATACCCACCAAATTACCAGCAACATTCTTTTCAGACCTAGAAAAAGCAATGCAGGAATTCATATGGAAACAAAAATGACAAAGAACAGACAAAACAATTCTCAGCAAACAAACAAACAAAAATAAACAGTAGGTATCACACTCCTTGACTTTAAACTTTATTATAAAGCTACAATAATCAAAACAGCCTGGTATAGGTACAAGAACAGGCATGTAGACCAACGGGATAAAATTGAGATTCCAGAAGTAAAACCTCAATTTCTCAACCAACTCATCTTTGACAAAGCCTCCACCACCAACCACTGGGGAGACGAGAACCTATTCAGTAAATGGTGCTGGGAAAACTGGCTGACCACATGCAAAAGATTGAAACAGGACCCCCACCTATCCCCATACACAAAAATTAACTCTAAATGGATCAGAGACCTAAATGAAAAACCTCAAACAATAAGAACCTTAGAAAATGCAGGAGATAACCTTATGGAAGTTGGAACTGGCAACAAATTCCTGATCAAAACCAGAAGTCCCCAGGCCATAAGAGATAACAGAGACAAGTGGGACCTCATCAAACCGACAAGCTTCTGCAAAGCCAAAGGAACCATTAAGAGAACAAGGAGGCAGTCCACAGACTGGGAAAAATATTTGCCAATTCCATGTCTGACAAAGGCCTAACATCAAGGATCTTCAAGGAACACAAATGTGCTGAAAAGAAAAAACAAACAGTCCCATTACAAAGTGGGCAAAAGATATGAATAGACAGTCCTCAAAAGAAGACATACGAGCAGCCAACAGATACATGAAAAAAATGTTCAGCCTCACTAGTCATCAAGGAGTTGCAAATTAAAACTATACTGAGATACCACCTAACTCCAATCAGAATGGCCATCATCAATAACAAAAAATAACAGATGCTGGAGAGGATGTGGCAAAGAGGGAACACTTCTACACTGTTGGTGGGAGTGCAAACTAGTACAGCCTCTGTGAAAGTCAGTGTGGTGAATCCTAAAAGTTCTAAAAATCGACCTTCCACATGACCCCGCAACCCCCCTACTGGTAATATACCTGGAAGAATCACTCTATAAAAATGATACCCGCACACATATGTTTATCACAGCATTGTTCACAATAGCAAAAACATGAATCCAAATGTTTTTTCCTGGTATTTCCAGAATTCCCAAAACCTGAAGAAAAGTCATATTTTCTGAGTAAAAGCTTTCTATACCAGCTACAACTTTATTTTGACTACTTTTTGTATGTGTGTATTTCTATGCTTCATTACTTTCAACTTATTTTATTTTACTACAGATTCCAACTTATCTTTAGAGTATGTAGCTTGAAGGTTTTAAATCAAGATGTCTTTCTCACAGTGACAAAAATAGCTTTTTATGACACAGCTAAACTTTAACAACTTTAATTGATTTTGGCAGAAATGGAGTGTGATTTGTATATATCTCAAAGTGGATGGGAAACCTGAAAGGTAATGAGAGTCCAGGTTTTTTTTCATTCGGGTGCTGATGTGACAGAGCCACTTTTCCCACAGTTCGCTATTCCAAGGCACAGTGGAATTTCCCTTTCCCCTAGCCCTTAGGAGGCTTAGCTGCTTGCCCATGATCTCCTGGTGACCACCATATTTTTCTTTTTGTTTAATTGTTTTTATCACTTGCATTATGAAAAATAATTTAGCTAGCATCTAGGGAGAAACAAAATTTGTGATTTCTTTGGCAAAGCACAGTCATTTCTCATCTTTAGATAGGTATTTAAGTAATAAAAATGCTCAAATATGAGTTTCTGATAAGAAGCTGCTATCTCGCCACTCAGCTGTGGTCTAGCTGGGTCAACCCCATCTCTTCACAAATGGAAGGAAGAGTTTTCTAGAGGAGGGGTTACAAGAAAATCCAAGTGGGCTTAGAAGGTTCAGGCCTCTTTGAAAGGGGAAAATGACAGGTCATAGCTGGAGAAGCTATGTCACAAATTTCATCTCCAAGGCAAAGATTTGTGAAGACCAGCCAGGTGACCCGATGAAACTGCCCTCTTTAGTAAAATCTACCCTCCTAACTGTAAATCCTCTGTCGTTGAGATTTTCCAGAGGACCTAATTACTCTCACAAGCTGCCTTACTCACCCTGTGCATTTCTGGGTAAAAGCTAATGAGGGTCATTATCTCTCAAACCTACAGTCTGACAGCCTTGTGCTAAACTGTGCTCCTACCCAGAGGCTGAGCCCTGTCTAGTTCTGAGCTCTTCTTTCCTACACATCAATTCCATCTCAGCTGACAACACAGAGCTTTACAGGAGTCTGACTCTTGTTCATCCATGTTTGTACAAAGCTTTGGACTTTCCAGGTGAATTCTCATACATTGCTGTTGAAATACAAATACAGCCACTTTGGAAAACACTTTGGTAATTTTTTATAAAGTTAAGTGTACATTTATCATATGACCCAGGAATTCCACTTCTAGGTATTTATGCACAAGAAATACAAATTTATGTTTATGCAAAAACCTGTACATGAACGTGTATACCAGCTTTATTCATAATCACCAAAAACTAGAAACAACTCAAATGCCCTTCAGCAAGTAACTGAATAAACAAAATGGAATGCCTATGCCATGGAATATGACTCAGAAATAAAAATGAACTACTGACATACAAAAACATAGGTGAATCTCAAATACATTTTACTTAGTGAAAAAAGCCAAGTTAAAAAGGCAACATCCTGTTGGATTCCATTTATATGATAAATAAAAAAAGTCAACAGACAAACCAAATACGCATAGTAAATTATGGTATCATGAAGATGGTATCTCAAATCAGTTGAGGAGAGGTGACTTATTCGCTAAAAGATTTTAGGACAATTAAGTCATCACTTGTAAAAAAATAAAATAAAATAAATAAAGTTGGATTTATACATGCTTTATCCAATTGAACTTTATCCTGGCCTAAGTTAAATATTTAAAAATGAAATCATGAAAATGGTAGCTGGTAGAAGAAAATACACTGAGAGTGAGTAAGAACGTTTTTAACTATAATTCATTCAGAAGCAACAAAAGAAGTGACAAATTCACTCACATAAACCACTTTTTTAGAAACCTTGTGCATGGCAAAAAAGCAAACAAAACACACCATTTTAAGCCAAGTCAAAAAAACTTGAACTGGGAAAATATTACCAAATTATAACATAAATAAAAAATTAGTGTTCCTAATATATCTATATTAATAAATTAATTAAATTGATTAAAAAATCAACCACCTAAAAGAAAAATGGACAAAAAATGTGAATGGTTCTTAAATATATCTAACCATGTGAATGAACAAAAGGAATTTAATATAGAAAATTGATTACATAGGAGATGAAAGTGCTGAGAAGCCACATGCAAACCCAGAATTAGCAACAGCAGAAAGACACTTCTACCATTATACTGGTAGGATGAGGAGAAGTGGTGGAGACTAGGAGTCAAGGCCACTTAGTAGGAAGTGGAGGTATGGTGGGCACAGTAGATGGGAGTTAGAGAAGAGAAACAATTGTTGAAGAAAATACTTCCCAAGGTAGAGAGATGTGATCCAAAGATTAGTGAGAGAAAAATCAGCAAGTAGGTAAATGACCAGCCAAAAGGGAAAGTTAAGGGTTCTCACTGAAGGGAGAAATCTAAGGATTATGCCCCTTTGAAGTTCCGAAAGGTGTGGGGCTTCCTGTTTCTGAACAGTGTGAAATTCACACACAGGCTCAAGTAATGTGTGTGAGCATGTGAAGAGGTGGAGTGGCAGCAGAGGATCTCCTGTAGCATCCCCTACATTCAAGCTGTATTGGTGGTATTATCCAACAAAAGTCAGAAATGGGGAGTGATTGGACCTCCCTTTAGCCTTATTCCAATGAGTTTTTGAACACTGTGTCTCTATGCTGATTTTACCAGCTAAGGCACAAGCAGAAAGACTAGTGATGAGTTCACCAGGTCAGCAGCCTTCAGCAGCAGGTCATATTCCTACACATGAGAAGAGATTAGAGGAAGGCCAATGGGGCAAAACAGCTAGGGAAGGAGATGGGCAGAAAGAACTCTTAATCCTTAACAAGGTCAGCTATGATTCTGTTTCTTCCACCAAAATGCTGTATTTTTTCTCCTTCCACTCCCTACAACTCTACTTTTTGAAGTCCAAATATCCAGGTCTCTTAAGAAAAAAATGTGTTTCTGAAGATACGTGTAAAAATAGAAAGACATCATTCTTTGCCTGTTCAAATGGGGACCAATTTCAAACCACATATTTAGTTGAATAAAAAAATGTTGCAGTCCTAGGGAGTTTGCTCCAGGTTTCCAGAAGAAGTGCCAGCAAAAGAAGTACCTTTCTACCTGCAAATCCTGAGGATAGTACTGCCTCCTGCATGTATAGCAATTGGAGAGGACTGCTAAAATCCTGGTCCTTTGTATCTCTTCCAGTTCCTTAGTTCTTCTGGAGCAGCTTCTATCTTTTTTTAAATTTTCTTTTATTTTAAAGACATAGGGTACAATTCAGGATTAGGTAGGTAATTGGTCATCTTACAGGTAAAGTTTGGGCCTTCTTTTGGCCCCCACTTTGCCTGATTTGAGGTCAGGTACCCTTATTAATGTTATGCAGTTTCTTTTGGCATTAGAAATCTACTCAATTTAATTAAGTATGTTTAATATTTCTTTTTTTTTTTTTTTGAGTTGGAGTCTCACTCTGTCACCCAGACTGGAGTGCAGTGGTGTGCTCTCAGTCACCACACAGCTTTGACCTGCTAGGCTCTGACGATCCTTCCGCCTCAGCCTTCCAAGGAGCCGGAATTACAGGCATTCGCTACCACGCCCGGCTGATTTTTTGATTTATTGTAGAGATGAGGTCTTGCTTCCCAGGCGGGTCTCGAACCCACAGGCTCAGGCAGTCCACTCACCTCAGCCTCCCAAAGGTGCGGGATTACAGGCTGAGCCACCGAACCCGGCTTTGTTTAATATTTCATTGGATAACTCTGCTTTCTACATAAGGTAGTGTCAGGCCCTACAGCTGCAAGCAGCTATCAGGGCTGCATGAAGGAACAGGTCCTATGGGTAGTATATTTGGGGCACACTTTGCAGGAAGAGAACAGAAGCCAGGAAAGAATAGTCTTTTTCCAAAGTCTACAACTTCATTCAAAAGGAAACAATTCTATGTTGATTTCCTCCAATTTTCCATTCATATGGCACATATTGACTATAACTGCTTGCACTCTATCTGTGGTTGTGTAAATATTTTTAATTCACCAAGTGAAGAAATGGAAGTCATTTCCATCAAGACAAGGAGGATAGTATTTCATCCATGAGCGGAGTCTCCAGAATATTGATGGAATCTGCATACCAGCAGAAGCAGCATGGAGGCAGGTTTCCATTCAGGAAACTTTCCCTGAGATTCTGGAGTTGAAAGGAAAGAAGAAAGAGTGGTGAGGATCTGTGATCAGAAGTAATTTCATGGATATTATTTGGATATTGGCTATGAGCAATAAAAGTCAGCTGACGTCACTGAGAAACCTACTCTACAGAGGCAATGTGGTCATAATCTGAGAGAAGATCAAGGCCAAGATCAAATCCAGTGCTCACTAAAGGAAATCTTAATGAGTTTTCACTGAGATTAGGACAGTATCACTCAGACAGTAGCTAGCAAAGAAGAATTCTTCTTTTTTTTTTTTTTTGAGTTGGAGTCTCAGTCTGTTGCCCAGACGGGAGTGCAGTGGCCGCTCCTGGCCACCGCAGCCTCAACTTGCTGGGCTCCGGCAATACTTCCGCCTCAGCCTTTCGAGTAGCCAGAATTACAGGCGTGCGCTACCACGCCCGGCTGATTTTTTGATTTATTGTAGAGATGAGGTCTCGCTGCCCAGGCGGGACTCGAACCCATGGGCTCAGGCCATCCACTCACCTCAGCCTCCCAAAGGCGTGGGATTACAGGCTGAGCCACCAAGCCTGGCTCAGAAGAATTCTTTATGGAGCAAATGTCTCCCCTGTTTATGCAATGTTTGGTACCAAACACTCCCCCAAAAAGCCTTTGAATAATTCCTAAAGGGCTTCTCTATCATTCAAGGCACTGCCCATAGCTTGCCCCAGGACCAAACATGGTTGACACTGAGATGTGTCATTTCATGGTTTTCACATAACTTCTCCAGGGTTCTACCAGCAGCCTATCCAGAAGCTTTCCTCATAGCCTAAGGCAAGGAGAAAGCTGGAGAATTGGGCGCTTCATTGTGTTATGAATAATGATGCATGCAGATAATGCCGTAGACCTCAGGGTGTGAACTCAGAGCCATGTTGTCTACCTGATATGCTGGGGTTTGGGGTGGTCATAACAACACACATGCAGTCAGCAGTACTGTAGGAACTGACATGGTAGGGCCCCTGTGGCCATATGAGAATCCTTCACATGAGCAAAGCGAAGGGGAGAATGAAAGACTCTTCATCCCCATGCCCTGATATCACCCTTTTACCAACCTTGGCAATTCCAGGCCAAGGCCAGATCTTTGCCAAACAGTTAAGTAAAAATAAATAAATAGATAAATAAATAAATAAGGACTAACTAATTTCTTTCAAAGTACCCACTGCCTGGTTCAAGCCCTCAAAAGCCTCCTCTCTGACACCTCATCTCCAGTTGCTTTACAACTTCCTTTCTAATTGCTGTGGAGCCAATATAGCTCTTCATCATCTACTCTCCTTGAATTAGCACTGATAAATATAGGCTCCTTATCCACACAATTTCCCCAGCTCTGCTAGCTAGAATAACATCTATCAGAACATGTTTTCTTTTGTTTTCCCTCATTTCTTCTCAATGACTAAGGCAGATGGTGTCTTCCTTTCGCATTCCCTACTTGTATTTAAGCCCCTTCATTACTTGTTCACTACACAGATACTTCCCTTTATCCAACCTGAAACTCCTTTCTGTCAACTCCACACTTAATTTTTCTCCTTTTTTTTTCTGGTGAAAAAGATCTGCACCTGGATCTGTCTATAAACATTCAGTTGAATTCTAACATTTCTTCAAAGATCCCAGGAACATGAAGCATTCATTCAACCTCAAAGTCCCCATGGCTCATATTGTCCTCAGCATTCAATCAGTTCTCCCTGCTTTGCACTGGAATGATCTTAAAGCTGTGTACTGCCCGCGAGCTTAAGATGGCAGCTGACAGGTTGTGCTGTAAGAATCTCGGTGGAAGTAAGTATCACTAAAGACTCTGTGTAAGTAGGCAGGCGCTGGTGGGGGTGTGAAAGTCTGTCTGAGGGGACTCAGATACATGCATCCAGGTCCCTCCCTCTGAGGGTGACTGCAAGCCCCAACCACCCTGAAATTAGAGCACAGCTCTCAAGATGGCATGCAGAAACATCTGCTGCCTGCAGAAACACACCTGAGAAAAGCCTGCTGAATCCAGCTGATTCCCAGCAACTCGCACCAGGTGCACACCTCTCATACCTTATCTGCTGGAGCACAGTATTGGATTACTGGAGAGAGAGCATTGGGGAATCCCAAGAAGAGTCAATGCCTGGTGAGGTGCCACCCACTGAAGCCATTTTACAGGCAGAGATTTGCATTGCCCTGTCCAGCTCCCCCGCAGCCTCCAACTTGTTGCCTAAGCAGCATGGACAAAATATTGCCCCAAGTGCTCCCTCATCATTGAAGTAGGAGAGAGATTTCCTGGGGCTTTGCCTCACCACTTCAGCACCTGGTAGGGAGCTGGAAGGGGCTGCAGACAAGTCCAGAGATCCAGTCTCTGTGAATGACAGATCAACTACTCAGGGCTTGACCATGGTCCAGAGGAAATATCCTGAGAGCAAATTTCAGAGGGACCTGATGAGTGCTGAGTTCCAAGCACCCCACCCTCTACCCTGATCCAGTCTTGGGACAAAGGGTGTGGCCAGAAAAGGACAAGGAAGAAATTCAAAGAGATCAGTGGTGAGTCCAGGGCTGATCCAAACTCCCTCCTCCCCAGCAATCCTCTGAATGTCAGACCCACACAACTGGACCATGACTGAGAGGGACAAACCCAGATGGAGTCTGGACATCAGTCACAATAGGAAAACCCCATTCCAGGATACGCCTGGCTGGGGCAACCTCGTGTGAGTTCACACCTGGGGAAGAGACTATCCTATATAACCCCACCAGAGATCTCCCTAACCATAGGAGAGTGGGGGGGGGAAGACTGCAGCCCCACTTACCTCCACTGAACCTCCTCCTTCCATGCTTCATTCCCTGAGGAGAGAGTGAATGAGGTAGCTCTGAAGATCTGATTAGAGGAACAATTACAGATCCTAAGGACAGGTGTTTATGTTTTTTTGTCTTTTGTTCTGTTTTGTTTTTAAATTTTAATTATTTTTTTATTTTAAAAATTTTTGGACTGTTTTTTAGCTCACCTTTAAAAAAATATGTTTCCTTTGTGCATGAATGTACATGTGAGGCTTTGATTCTCATCCTACCCCCCAATGTTTTTTCTTTTCTTTTTCTGTCTCTTTCTTCTTTTATTTGTCATTCTCTGTTTATATATGTATGTGAATGATTGAGTATTAATCTTTTGATTTTGTTGTTGGTTTTTGCTCTTTTGTTCTTCTGGGGTTTTTTATATTCATTTTTTATAGTTTAAGGGGTGTGCCAAAATATGTGTGAGGGTTCCACCTGAATCCATTTATATATTTTTTTCTTATTCTCCCCCCTTTGGTCTTTTTGTCTTTTATCTCTATTCACTTTAGATGTGTGTGTGTGTTTAATTTTATTGGGACTTTGTTGTTGTTGTTGTGGTAGTGGTGGTGGTTTGTTTTATTTTGCTTTGTTGTTATTCCAGATTGTCTTGTAGTGTGTGTTGGTTTCTGCTTTGCATCATCATATAGAGTGGTGGGGAGTAGATCTCAGGGAACACATACCACAATAAGTGAACATTTTAATTTACAAGTAGCATCTGATTCCTAGAGTCTCAGATTTCAAAAACTCCAAGAGATAGCAAAGCTTCCCACCCACCATCCTATTTCAAAATAGAACAAATCCAGAGCCCGGATCTGAGCTAAGAGTTTATGCAGCTTCCAGACAGGCTCTACAGGAGACACTTAAAAAGGTATTAAACACAGAAGAAAGAAAAAAAATGAATGACCACACACTTTCCAAGAGAACAGCAGAGCACAGAATCAACAGAGAATACAGCACAACAAGAAACTTGAAAACACATGCATACATTAGCACCAAAGCCAAAAGAAAACAACAAACAAAGAAAAAATTTTATAAGAACCTCATGACAGGGATAAGCAGTCACATTTCAATAATCAGCCTGAATGTGAGTGGACTAAATGCACCACTGAAAAGACACAGAATGGTGAACTGGATAAGAAACCATGATCCCATTATTTGCTGCATCCAAGTGACCAATCTCACTACAAGGGATGCACACAGACTCAAAGTTAAAGGATGGAAAACAAGTTTCCAGGCAAATGGATCACAGAAGAATGCAGGAGTTGCAATCTTAATATCGGACAAAACAACCTTTAAGCTCATGAAAGGACACTACATAATGATAAAAAGGTTCAATCCATCACCAAGAAATATCCATCCTAAACACATATGCACCCAATACACAAGCACCAACATTTATAAAGTAACTATTAAATAAACTAAAAAATTATATTGACTCTAACACTATTAGCAGAGGACTTGAATATGTTATGACCGAGTAAGCAAGAAGAAGCTATGCCAGCAGGTTGAGTTTAATTAATTATGAATTTATTAGTGTGCGGGTCAAGGGTAGAAATGAAAACTCTTGACAAATTGGTGCAGTTTGTAACAAGATTTTATAGGTAAAATTTGCAGCATTGGCTACATAGCAACTTAGTGACCATAGCAACTACTAACTAACAACTTGGCAACCAAAATGGGAACTTCAATTGTTAGGGAACTTAGATTAATTTCATGTCCTAGGTATAGCCAGTGCACAGAAAATCGCTGGAGTTCTGAGATTAAGATATAGTTTAAGGTAGTTACATAGAGACAAGGAAGAAGAATCATTACACAATGCAGTTACCTTGGTTAGGTCATTAACAGAATATAAGAACAAACTATGAAAATTTCAAAGCATAACATTTGATTTCAGTTAACAAAGCATGCAATCACATGGAACATATGGTTAAGGAGTTCTGTCAGCAGGAAGCAGCATGATCTGCCCAAAGGAGACAAAGCTGGGGGTCTGTGGTCATGGGAACATTACTGTAATCACATGTAAGTATTGATTCTTAGGTCTGGCAGGTAACCAAGATGAAAGTTTTAAACAAAATGGAGTAAGCTGGTTAATATTATTATTTTGCTAGCAATTTGATTTTATTAACAGATTTAGCTCATTTCAAATACCCCACTAACAGCCCTAGATAGACCATTGAGGCAAAAAATCAACAAGGAGATTAAGAAGTTAAACTTGACACTTGACCAAATGGACTTAGTAGATACCTACAGATTATTCCACCCAACACCACAGAATATACATTCTACTCATCACCACATGGAACATACTCCAAGATTATCACACCCTTGACCATAAATCAAGTGTAAGCAAATTTCATAAGGTTGAAATCTTGCCATACACATTCTCAGACCACAGTGAAATATAAATAAATACCAAAACCAACAACATTTCCCTAAATCCCACAAAGATATGGGCACTAAACAGCATGATGCTGAACAACACCTGGGTCAACACTAAAATCAAAGAAGAAATTGAAAGATTCCTGGAAACAAATGAAAATGAAGAAACATCTTACCCAAACCTCGGGGATGTCATGAAATCAGTTCTAAGAGGGGAATTTATATCTCGATGACCACACATCAAAAAAAAAATGGAAAGATCACATGTGGCGATCCTAACAAATCACCTAAGGGAGCTGGAAAGAGAAGACCACCAAAACCCCAACTTTAGCAGAATTCAAATCATAAAAATAAGAGCCCAAGTATGGAACATAGAAGACAAAAATATCATTCAAAACAACAACAAAACAAAAAGGTGGTTCTTTGAAAGCATTAACATGATTGATGGACCCCTAGCCAGAATGGCCAAGAAAAAGATAGAAAAAAACCAAAAAAACACAATCAGAAATACAAAAGATCAAATCACAACTGACCCTGAAGAAAAACAAAGAATTATCAGAGATTACTAGGTACACCTATATGGAAACAAACTTGATTATCTAGATGAAATGGAGGACTTTCTGACTTCACACAACCTACAGAAGTCAAAACAAAAAGACACTGAGACACTAAATAAACCAATAACAACCCAAGAAATTGACTCTGTCATATGAAAACTACCTACAAAAAAAAAAAAAAACTGAACTGGGTGGCTTTCCAGTAGAATTCTACAAAACGTGCAAGGAGGAGCTGATACCAATCATATTGAAAGTATTCCTGACAATTGAGAAAGATGGAATTCTCCCCAAATCATTTTACAAAGCTAACATTACATGGATACCCAAACTGGGTAAAGATCCAACAAAGAAAGAGAACTACAGGTCAATATCCCTTATGAACATAGATGCAAAAATCCTCAACAAGATTCTAGCAAATCAAATCCAAAAACACATCTCAAAAATCATCTACCTTGACAAAGTAGGCTTCATCCCCAGGATGCAGGACTGGCTCAACATTTGCAAGACCATAAATGTAATTAAATACATCAACAGATGTAAAAACAAGAACCATGTGATTATCTCATTAGATGCAGGAATAGCTTTTGATAAAATCTATCATCCCTTCTTGATAAAACCCTCAAACCACTAGGTGTAGAAGGAACATACCTCAAAATAGTAAGTGCCATCTATGACAAACTCACAGCTAACATATTGCTAAATGAACAGAAACTAGAAACACTTCCCCTGAAAACTAGAACAAGACAAATTTGCTCACTCTCATCCCTCTTATTCAATATTGTGCTGGAAGTCCAAGCTTAGGCTTTCAGACAAGAGAAGGATACCAGGAGAATCCAAATAGGAAAGGAGGAAGTCAAGTTATTCCTCTTTGCTGATGATATAATCCTATACCTTGAAAATCCAAGAGAATCTGTCAAAAACCTGTTTGCACTGTTCAATGACTTTGGCAAAGTCTCAGGGTACCAAATAAATGTGCAAAAGACTGTTACATTCCTATATATCAACAACAAGCAGGCAGAGAACCAAATAAAAAGCACAATCCCATTCACATTAGACACATTAAAAAAATGAAACACCTTGGCATCTTCCTAACCACAGAAGTGGAAGACATTTACAATGAGAATTACAAAACACTGCTCAAAGAAATCCAAGAAGACACAAACAAATGGAAAAATATTCCATGCTCATGGATAGGAAGAATCAACATTGTTAAGATATCCATCCTACCAAAGGTAATCTAGATTCAATGCAATACCCATTAAGTTACCAACATCATTCTTCTTAGACCTGGAAATAACAATACAGAAATTCATATGGAAACATAAACGACCACAAATAGCCAAAAGAATTCTTAACAAAAGAAACAAAGTAGGGGTTATCACTTCAAATAAAGCCTTCAAACTTTATTATGAGTCTACAGTAATTAAAACAGCTTGGTATTGGTACAAGAACAGGCACAGAGACCAATGGAACAAGATACAGATTCCAGAAGCAAAGCCTCGATTTCATCTTTGACAAAGCCTCCAACAACAACCATTGAGGAGAGGAGAACCTATTTAGTAAATGATGCTGGGAAAACTGGCTGATCACATGCAGAAGATTGAAACAGGACTCCTACCTATCACCATACACAAAAATTAACTCTAAATGGATCAAAGACCTTAATGTAAAACCTCAGATTATAAGAATCTAAGAAAACATAGGAGACATACTTATGGAAATTGGAACTGGGAACCAATTCCTATTCAGAACCCTAAAGGCCAATACCTTAAGAAATAAAATAGACAAGTGAGACCTCATCAAATTAATGAGCTTCTGCAAAGCAAAAGAAACCATCAAGAAAGCAGGGAGACAGCCCACAGAGTGGAAAAAAATATTTGCCAACTGTATATCTGACAAAGGCCTAACATCTAGGATCTACAAGGAACTCAAACTCACCAAAGGAAAAATAAACAAACAGCTCTTTTAAAAAGTGAGCAAAAGACATGAATAGACACTTCTCACAAGAAGATACATGGGCAGTCAACAGACAAATGAAAAAGTGCTCAGCCTCACTCATTGTCAGAGAAATGCAAATGAAAGCCACATTGACATACCACCTAACCTCTGTAAGAATGGCCATCATTAATAAAACAAACAACAACAGATACTGGCAAGGATATGGAGAAAAAGGTATGCTTCTACACTGCTGGTGGGAATGCAAACTAGTGTAACCTCTTTGGAAGACGGTCTGGCGATTTCTGAAAGAACTAGAAATTGACCTTACAAATGACCCAGCATTCTTCTATTCACTATATACCTGGCAAACACAAATTATTCTACAAAGAAGATACCTGCATATGTATGTTTGCTGCAGCTCTATTCACAATAGCAAAAATATGGAATCAACCATGTTGCCCATTGAAGCTGTACTGCATTAAAAAAAAAGTGGTACATATACCCAATGGAATATTATGCTGCCATAAAGAAGGACAAATATATGGACTTTGCAACAACTTGTATGAATTTGGAGTAGATCATACTCTGATTTATCACAGAAACAAAGAACAGAGTTCCATATGTTCTTGCTCATAAGTGGACTTTGGACAATTAAAATGATATAAGAAAGCAATAGGCAGTAGTGGGAAACTGTTGGGGGTGAGGGTGGGATTAACCATTGAGGGAAACTGCTAGGGGAATGAGGGCTACCTCATCAACAAGGGTACCTGCATGATCAATGTTTATATACCTAACCCTGAATTGTACCCCACTTCTTTATAATAAAGATTATCAACAACAACAAAACTGTATACCACTAGTTATCACACTACTATAGATTCAGGGGTCTGTCACAGCACAGAGCCAATCATGAAACAGAGATGCACTAAATCTGTGGAGGGCTGATGATGGGGAGGTGATGGCACAGGGTTAGTTTGACACTCTGTTGACTGACTTTTGCATTTTGCATCCAACTTAATGCACTTGTGTGAAACACAAGTTTTCAAACACAAATGTCACAAATTTGCTTTCCCTGTCATTATCCACCAAACCCATATCTGATCTGTTTCACTTTGAAAACAGAAAAGTAAGGGATTCAGAGTTCCAGTAAGATGCCGATGGCGTAGGTGGAATTGTGAGATTCTCTGAAGGTGAGTTCCAAAAAAGACTCTTACTTTCCTTCCCCCACTACCCTGCCCACCACCAGCCACACTGGTCCAAGGCCCAGAGACACTCGGTCCCACACAAGGCCAGATATTGCAGCCCCCTGTTGCTGCTCCAATATATGTGGCCCTCGCCCAGTCACACGGGAATCTCAGCTCCCTCCCCAGCCTCACCAGTGGAGGCCCTTGGATACCGCCTTCTGGAGATCTGGGTTCCCTTGCTGGCTACACTGATCTGCCCAG
>NW_007247397.1:74285-74816 GCF_000164805.1 Carlito syrichta
CATGCCACCACAGCCCATCATAGTGGATCACCCAGGGACCCAGATGAGTGGAGAGAAAGGGTCTGTGAAAGAGGAGCTGCCCACCTCGGCCATTTTCCAGGCAGAGATTTGCATTACCCCACCCATTTAAAAGCAGCCTCCACCTTGGTTTCTAAGGTAAATCACTAAACAGGAGACAAATCCCCTCCCCTATGCTGAATCAGATGCAGGCAACTCAGCATCACAGATCTCTCAGGCAGCAGGCTGAAAGAACAAACCCAAGATGCGAGTACATCTATCTGCCTGCAATGAAAGCAAAGGGGAAAGCCTGGAGA
Source organism: Carlito syrichta (assembly GCF_000164805.1). Lineage (NCBI taxonomy): Eukaryota > Metazoa > Chordata > Mammalia > Primates > Tarsiidae > Carlito > Carlito syrichta. The sequence goes on from NW_007247397.1 coordinate 74,600, forward strand.
TCAGAGATGAAGAGACTTTAGACACTCAGGAAAGATTCCAGTTCTAGTCTGATTTCTTATTTTGACTTTTGATTTTATCTTTTTTTTTTTTAGTTGGAGTCTGATGTGGTCACCCAGACTGGAGTGCAGTGGCATGCTCCTGGCCACCGCAGCCTCGACCTGCTGGGTTCTGGTGATTCTTCCACCTCAGTCTCCCAAGTAGCTGGAACTACAGGCA
>NW_007247397.1:75611-82468 GCF_000164805.1 Carlito syrichta
ATCTACACAAATGAAGAAAAACCAAAAGAAGAATATGGGTCTCTCCCAGAACCCTGGGAGGGCAGACACTGAGAAAACTGACTTCAGAATGCAAACAATGAAGAACCCCCAGAATGACTGGTCTCAAACTATAAACCTAGATATCAAGACATTAATGGAGAGATTAAAAAGTATTGAGGAGAGACAAGAAGAAACTAGGAAGGAGTTGATAACTGAGATAACAGTAATAAAGAATACTGTGAATGAAATAAATAACAAACTGATAAGCATGGAAAGCAGAATTATCCAAGCAGAAGAAAGAATCTCAGAGCTTGAGGACCAAAATATAGAACTAACCCACACTGTTAAAAACACAGAAAACAAGCTTAAAAAGACAGAACAAAACCTTCAAGAGATGAACAATTACTTCAAGAAAAAGAACCTAAGATTAATTGGCCTTCCTGAAACAGAAAGAAAAACAGAAGCCACCTTGGTACAAATATTCCATGAGATTATTGAAGAAAACTTCCCTCATCTTATCAGTGATGCAAAAATTCACACACAAGAGATTCAGAGAACCCCTGCAAGACAAGAAATGAGAAGACCAACTTCCAGACACATAATAATTCACCTAAACAAAGTAGGCATAAAAGAAAAAATCCTAAAGGCAGCAAGACAAAAAGGCCAGATCACCTACCATGGAAGACCAATTAGAATAGCAGCAGATTTATCTACAGAATCCCTGCAGGCTAGAGACCTTGCAGCCCTATCTTCAAAGTTCTAAAAGATAAACAATTACAACCAAGAATAACCTACCCAGCCAAACTAAGCTTCATCAGTGAGGGAGAATTAAAATCTTTCCCAGATATCCAATCCCTAAAAACTTATGCTGCCAACAGACCCCCTCTGCATGAAACACTTAAGAAAGTACTAAACACAGAAGAAAAGAAAAAAAGAACAATGTTCTTCACAACAGTACAGGAAAAAGAGTAAAATACACATGAACCAACCCCAAAACCAAAAGAAAGACAACAAACCAAGAGAAACAACAACAACAATTCTACAAGAACTTTATGATAGGGGCCAACTCTCTCATTTCAATAATTAGCCTGAATGTGAATGGACTAAATGTGCCACTGAAAAGACATAGAATGGCAAAATGGATAAAATATCACCAAGCAACAATATACTGCCTTCAAGAGACCCATCTCACTAGAAAGGACACTCACAGACTCAAAGTAAGAGGATGGGCAACAAATTTTCAGGTGAATGGAACACAAAAGAAAGGAGGAGTTACAATCCTAATTTCAGACAAAATAACATTTAAGCTATCAAATATTTAAAAAGATACAGAAGGCCACTACATAATGATAAAAGGTTCACTCTATCAATAAGAATTATCTATCCCAAACATATATGCACTCAACATACGAGCACCTACTTTCATAAAGCAGCTTCTAGGAAAACTAAAGAAAGATATTGACTCTAACACCATCATAACTGGGGACTTTAATACCCCACTCACAACCCTATACAGATCATCAGGACAAAAAATCAGCAATGAGATCTGGAACTTCAATGTGACTCTTGACAAAATGGACTCAATTAATTCCTACAGAACCCTCCACGCAATCACAGAATATACATTCTACTCAGCATCACATGGAAGGTACACTAAGATCGACCACATACTTGGCCATAATTCAAGCATGAACAAATTTCAAAAGACTGAAATTTTGACATTCACTTTCTCAGACATCAACACCAACAAGGTTTCCCCCAAATCCACAAAGAAATGGACACTAAACAGTATGATGCTAAACAACTCCTGGGTCAACAATGAAATCAAAACAGAGATTAAAAGATACCTCAAAATAAATATAAATGAGGAGACATCTTACCAAAATCTCTGGGATGCCATGAAAGCTGTAGTAAGAGGGGAGTTCATATCCCTACAAATGCACATGAAGAAAATGGAAGGATCACAAATCAACAGCCTAACAAGTCACCTTAGGAAGCTGGAAAGCAAGAACACCAAAGCCCTAACTGCAGCAGAAGAATCCAGACCACCAAAATAAAAGCCCAAACCTGGGACATAGAAGACAAAAAGATAAAACAAAAAAAAATCAATGAAACAAAAAGCTGGTTCTTTGAAAGGATAAAGAAGATCGATGGTCCCTTAGCTAGACTGACCAAGAAAAAAAAGAGAAAATGTCCAAATAAATATAATCAGAAACACAAAAGATGAAGTCACATCCGACCCTGAAGAAATTCAAAAGATCATTAGAGTCTACTATGCACACTTGTATGGAAGCAAACTGGAAAACCTTAAGGAAATGGAAGACTTTCTGATATCACACAACCTGCCAAGGTTGAAACAAGAAGAAATCGAGACCCTAAATAGACCAATAACAATCAAGGAAACTGACTATGTAATAAGAAAACTACCTTTAAAAAAAAAAAGCCCTGGACTAGATGGCTTTCCAGCAGAATTCCATAAGACATTTAAGGAGGAACTGATACCAATTCTACTGAAAGTATTCCAGGTGACTGAGAAAGAAGGAACCCTCCAAATCATTTTCTGCAGCTAACATCACATTGATACCCAAGCCAGGTAAAGACACAACAAAGAAAGAGAACTACAGGCCAATATCTTTGATGAACATAGATGTCAAAATTCTCAACAAGATCCTAGAAAACAGATTCAACAACACATCTCAAAAATCATTCATCATGATTCATCCCTGGGACAAAAGGCTGGTTCAACATTCACAGGACAATAAATGTAATTAAATACATCAACAGACGTCAGAACAAAAAACACATGGTTATATCATTGAATGCAGAAAAAGCTTTTGATAAAATCCAGCACCCCTTCGTGATAAAAACCCTCAAACACCTAGGCATACATGGAACATACCTCAAAATAGTAAAAGCCATCTATGAGAAACCCACAGCTAGAATACTCCTAAACAGAAAAATATTGGAACCATTTCCCCTGAAAACTGGAACAAGACAAGGATGCCCACTCTCTCTCCTTCTATTCAGTAAAGTATTGGAAGTCCTAGCTAGAGCAATCAGAAAAGAGAAGGCGATCAGGGGTTTCCAAATAGGAAAAGAGGAAGTCAAGTTATCCCTCTTTGCCAACGACATGATTGTGTACCTTGAAAACCCAAGAGAATCTGTCAAAAGGTTCCTTGAGCTGATAAAGAACTTTGGGAAAGTCTCTGGGTATAAAACAAATGTGCAAAAGACAATCACATTTCTTTACAGCAATGATAAACAAACAGAAGCCCAAATAAAAAGTACAATCCCATTCACATTCACAATAGCCACAAAAAGAAAGAAAGAAAGAAAGAAATACTTTGGCATCTTCCTAACCAGAGATGTGAAAGACCTTTACAATGAAAAGTACAAAACACTGCTCAGAGAAATCAAAGATGACACAAACAAGTGGAAAAATATCCCATGCTCATTGTTGGAAGAATCAACATTATAAAGATGTCCACTCTACCTAAGGCAATCATGTATTTAATGCAATACCCATCAAATTACCTGCAACATTCTTCTATGAGCTAGAAAAAACAATACAGGAATTCATAGGGAAACACAAACGACCAAGAATAGCCAGAACAATTCTCAGCAAAAAAAAAAAAAAAAAAAGGCAAAGCAGGAGTATCACACTACCAGACTTAAAACTTTACTATAAAACTACAATCATCAAAACAGCTTGGTATTGGTACAGGAACAGGCATATAGATCAATGGAATAGAATTGAGATTCCAGAAGCAAAACCTCAATTTCTCAACCAACTCATCTTCAACAAAACCTCCACCACCTACCACTGGGGAGAGGAGAACCTATTCAGTAAATGGTGCTGGGAAAACTGGCTGACCACATGCAGAAGACTCAAACAAGACCCTTATATATCCCCATACACAAAAATAAACTCTAAATGGATCAGAGACCTAAATGTAAAACCTCAACCATAAGAACCTTAGAAAATGCAGGACACACCCTTATGGAAATTGGAACTGGCATCCAATTCCTGAACAAAATTCAAAACCCACAGGCCATAAGGGATAAGATAGACAAGTGGGACCTCATTAAACTGACAAGCTTCTGCAAAGCCAAAGAAACCATCAAGAGAGCAGGGAGAGAGCCCACAGACTGGGAAAAAGTATTTGCCAACTCCAGGTATGACAAAGATTTAACATCTTGGATCTATAAGGAACTCAAACATGCTGAAAAGAACAAAACAAACAACCCCATTATAAAGTGGGCAAAAGATATGAACAGACACTTCTCAAAGGAAAGACATCTGAGCAGCCAACAGACACATGAAGAAATGTTCAACCTCACTAATCATCAAGGAAATGCAAATCAAAACCATACTGAGATACCACCTAACTGCAGTCAGAATGGCAATTATCAACAACTCAAAAAATAATAGTTGCTGGAGAGGGTGTGGGGAAAAGGGAACACTTCTACACTGTTGGTGGGAGTGCAAACTAGTGCAACTTCTGTGGAAAACAGTGTGGAGATTCCTAAAAGCTCTAAATATCGACTTCCCATATGACCTTGCAATCCCCCTACTGGGAATATAGCCTGAAGAACCCAAATCACTCTATAAAAAAGATACCTGCACACGTATGTTTATTGCAGCATTGTTCACAATAGCAAGAACCTGTAACCAATCATGCTGTCCATCAAAAGAGGACTGGATTAAAACAATGTGGTAAATATACATGATGGACTACTATGCAGCCATAAAAAAGAACAAAATCATTAACTTTGCAGCAACCTGGATGGACTTAGAGTCTATAATTCTGAGTGATCTCTCTCACAGAAACAAAGATCTGAGTATCACATGTTCTCACTCATACAGTGGACCTTGAACATCTATCGTAATACTACAAGAAAAGGATTGGCAGTGGTCAGAAACTATGGGGGTGGGGAGGGAGGTGAAGGGAGATGGTATTAATGGTAGTCAATATCTGTCTGGGGATGGGGAAACACCCCTTATCAACAAGGGTGCCAGAACGATGCATATTTGTATAACTAACCCTTAACTGTACCCCACAATTTTAAAATAAAAAATATTAATTTAAAAAAGAAAGCAAAGAAAACAAGGGATAGATGGCAGTTAATCTACAAGTGATAATCCTTACTTTGGCATTTCTTTTTGCTGCAGAGTCAGGCAAGATGACTCATTCAAAGGACTCATCTTGTAAGTTTTCTTATAAAAGATTAGTCAACATTTTTTCTTTCTTTTTTAAAATTGTAGAGATGTTGAGTACAAATAATGATTAGATATACAAGCAGGCTTCATGTAGGTGATGTTTTGACCTCCAACTGACCTTCATTACCCCTCATTTAGAACTAGGTATGCTTTGTGATGCTATGTGCCCCCTTTCTCCATTCCTCTCCTGGTAGTATCCATTAACTGCGAGTCCCTTCCTTGTGCTAATGTGATTAATGCTTAGGTTCCACTTATGAGTGAGAATAAGTGGGATTCAGTTCTTTGTTTCTGTGTTTAGTATGATGGTCTCCAACACCAACTAATTTGCCACAAATTCCATGATTTTGTTCTTCTCTGTGGCTGCATAATACTCCATTGGGTATATGCACCACAGTTTATCTAGTCCATTTTGAATAAGCAGTGAGATTGGTTCCATGTTTTTGCTATTGTGAATAGTGCATTTATAAACATGCATGTGCAGGTGTCTTTTGTATAACTATGTTCTTCTGGGTACAGTACAAGGAGAGGTATTGCTGGATTGTACCGAAGGTCAGTTTTTAGTTCTTTTATGAATGACTGCACTGCTTTTCCAAGGTTGAACTAGCCTGGACTCCAACCAACAGTGTAGAAATGTTCCCTTTTATCCACACCTTCACCAGTATCTATTGTTTTTTGATTTATTGATGAGGGCCATTCTTACTGGGGTTAGGTGATATTTCATTGTGGTTTTGATTTGCATTTTTCTGATAATTAGTAAGGCTGAGCATTTTTTCATATATCTGTTGACTGCTTGTATATTTTTATTTGAGACGTGTCTATTCATGTCATTTGCCCACTTTTTAATAGAATTGCTTTTGGTTTTGTTTTTGTTTTCCTCTCAGCTCATTTGAGTTCCTTGTAGACCCTGGATGTTAGACTTTTGTCAGATATTTAATTAACAACTATTTTTGTCCCATTCTGTAGATTGTCTCCCCACTCTTGATGGTTTCTTTTGCTGTTCAAAAATACTTCCGTTTGATGCAATCACTCTTGTCTATCTTACCTTTTATGGCATTTGCTTGAGGGATCTTATCAATAATTAGTGGCCTACTCCACTGTGTATAAGAGTGTTTTCTACATTTTCTTCTAGGATCCTTACAGTTTGAGGTTTTATGTTTAGATATTTGATCCATTTAGAGTTGGTTTTTGTATAAGGTGGTAGTTAGGTGTCCTGTTTTATTCTTCTGCATGTGGTCAGCCAGTTATCCCAGCACTATTACTAAATATGGTCTCCTTTTCCCAGTGGTTGTTATTGGTGGCTTTGTTGAAAACGAGTTGGTTGAGAGATTGAGTTTTTGCTTCCATAATTACTGTTATTTTTCATTGGTCTAGGTATCTACTATTGTGCCAATACAAGGCTGACTTGGTTACTGTAACCTTGTAGCAAAATTTAAAGTCTCAAAGTGTGATATCTCCTGCTTTATTCCTTTTTCTGGGGACTTGTTGTGCTATTCAAGCTCTTCTTAATTTTCTACCTTTTAAAAAAAACTTGAATAAAGTTTTTATTTAAAAGTCAGTGTAACACATTTAGATAATTTTTTATCAATATTTTTTATTTTGATATTGTGGGGTACAGTTTAGGGTTAGGTATACAAAT
>NW_007247397.1:83323-91271 GCF_000164805.1 Carlito syrichta
GTTTTCTTATTATGTAGTCAATTTCCTTGATTGTTATTGGTTTATTTAGGGTCTCAATTTCTTCTTGTTTCAACCTAGGCAGGTTGTGTGATCTTAATTTTCATATGAATTTCTGCATTGTCACATCCAGGTCTGAGAAAAATAATGTTGATAATTTGATGGGTATTGCATTGAATCTGTAGATTGCTTTGGATAGAATGAACATCTTGAAAATAACATTTCTTTCAATCCATGAGCATGGAATGTTTTTTCATTGTTTGTGTCATCCTTGATTTCTCTGAGCAGCATTTTGTATTTCTCACTGTAAAGGTCTTTCACTTCTCTGGTTAGGTAAATGCCAAGGTATTTCAACTTGTGTGTGGCTTTGTGAATGGGATTGTGCTTTTTATTTGGCACTCTGTTTTTTTGTTGCATGTGCAGAAATGCAACTGTTTTTTTTGCACATTGATTTGTACCCTGAGACTTTACCAAAATTGATCATCAGCATAAGGAGGCTTTTGAAAGTTTCCCTAGGTTTTTCAAGATACAGAATCATATTGTCCACAAAGAGGGATAACTTAGATTCCTCTTTTCCTATTTGGATGCACCTGATTTTCTACTCTTGCCTGATTGATCCAGGTAGGACTTCCAATATTATGCTGAACAGGAGGGGTGAAAGTGGGCTTCCTTGTCTGTTTCCTATTCTCAGGAGGACATGCTTCCAATTTCTTCCCAATGAGCAAAATGCTGGTTGTAAATTTATTATAGTTGACTCTTACTATTTTGAGAAATGTGTCTTCTATGCCTAGGTGCTCACGAGTTTTTATCAAGAATGGATGCTGGCTTTGGTCAAATGCTTTTCTGCATCTATTGATGATATAAACTTATGGTTCTTGGTTTCATATCTGTTGATGTGCTGAATTATGTTTATGATCTTGTGAATGTTGAACCAGCCCTGCATCCCAGGGAAGAAGTCCACTTAGTCATGGTGAATGATCCTTGAAGTGTGTTATTGGATCCAATTTGCTAGAATCTTAATTAGGATTTTTGCATCTGTGTTCATCAAGGGGATTGGTCTGAAATTCTTTGCTGTATTTGAGTATAAGTATAATGTTGACTTCATAAAATGAGCTGGGAAGAATTCCATCTTTCTCAATTGCCTCAAATACTTTCAGTAAGATAGTTATAATCTCAACTCTGTAAGTGTTGTAGAATTCAGCTGGGAAACCACAAAATCCAGGGCTTTTTTTTTTTTTTGGTAGGGAGATTTCTTATGACTGAATCAATTTACTGGATTGATAATGGTCTCTTCAGAATTTCATGTTCTTCTTGTTTGAACCTCAGTAGGTTATATGATGTCAGAAGTGCTCTGTTTTCTTTAGGTTTTCTAGTTTATTTGCATACAGGTTTTTTATAGCAGTCTCTGATAATCTTTTGAATTTTCTCAGGGTTAGTTTTGACTTTTTTGTTTCTAATTGTTTTTTATCTGGGCTTACTCTCTTTTTTTAAAGTCAGTCTGGCTTAGGGTCTATCGATCTTATTTACCCTTTCAAAGAACCACTTTGTAGTCTTGTTGAATTTTTAAATAATATTTTTGTGTTTTATGTCCTTAAAAAAACTTTTCTTTTTTTTTGGTGATCTGAATTCTTCTACTAAACTTATTCATTTTTTGTGGTCTTGTCTTTATAGCTCCCTTACAGTGAAATCAAGCTGTTTACTTGTGATCTTTCTCTTTTCTTGGTGTGAGTGTGCAATGCTATGAATTTTCCTCTTAATACTACTTTTATTGTATCCCAGAGATTCTGATAAAATATGTTTTTGTTTACATTTGTTTCCTTGAATCTTGATTTCTGTGTTGGCCCAGAAGTCGTTCAGCAACAATTTTTTAAAAAAATTTTATTACAAATATGTGAGATACAATTCAGGATTTGCCATACAAACACTGATCATGCAGGTACCCTTGTTGATGAGGTATGCCCCTCCCTCACTTAGCAGTTTCCCTCAACTGCCAATCCCACCACCCCCACCCCCCTGACAGTTTTCCATTATGGCCAATTGCTTTCTTATAGCATATCATTGTTCAAAGTCCTCCTGTGACTGAGAACATATGAAACTCTGTTCTTTGCTTCTGTGATAAATTAGAGTATGATCAACTCCAAATCCATCCAAGTTGCTGCAAATTCCATATTTGTCCTTCTTTATGGCTGCATAATATTCCATTGTGCATATGTACCACATTTTTTTATCCAGTACAGCTTTGATGGGCAACACGGTTGAGTCCATATTTTTGCTATTGTGAATAGAGCTGCAGGAAACATACGTATGCAGGTATCTTTTTTGTAGAATAATTTGTGTTTGCCGGGTATATACCCAATAGGGAAATTGCTGGGTCATTTGTAAGGTCAATTTCTAGTTCTTTCAGAAATCGCCAGACCGTCTTCCAAAGAGGTTGCACTAGTTTGCATTCCCACCAGCAGTGTAGAAGCATACCTTTTTCTCCATATCCTTGCCAGCATCTGTTGTAGTTTGTTTTATTAATGATGACCATTCTTACAGAGGTTAGGTGGTATGTCAATGTGGTTTTGATTTGCATCTCTCTGATGATGAATGAGGTTGAGCACTTTTTCATGTGTCTGTTGGCTGCTTATATATCTTCTTGTGAGAAGTGTCTATTCATGTCTTTTGCTCACATTTTAAAGGAGCTTTTTTCCCCCTTTGGCGTGTTTGAGTTCCTTGTAGATCCTAAATGTTAGGCCTTTTTCAGATATACATTTGGCAAATATTTTTTCCCAATCTGTGGGCTGTCTCTGTGCTCTCTTGATGGTTTCTTTTGCTTTGCAGAAGCTCGTTAATTTGATGAGGTACCACTTTTCTATTTTATTTCTTAAGGGTTCTGAATAGGAATTGGTTCCTAGTTCTAATTTCCATAAGGGTGTCTCTTACATTTTCTAAGATTCTTATAGTTTGAGGTTTTATGTTTAGGTCTTTGATCCATTTAGAGTAAATTTTGTGTATGCTGATAGGCAGGGGTCCTGTTTCAATCTTCTGCATGTGATCAGCCAGTTTTTTCTGCACCATTTACTGAATAGGTTCACCTTTCCCCAGTGGTGATTGTTGCAAGCTTTGTCAAAGATGAATTGATTGAGAAATTGAGGCTTTGCCTCTGGAATATCAATATTGTTCCATTGGTTGCTGTGTCTGTTCTTGTACTAACACCAGGCTTTTTTGATTACTGTAGCCTCATAGTAAATTTTGAGTCTGAAAGTGTAATACCTCCTGCTTTGTTTCTTTTGCTATGAATTGTTTTGGCTATTGGTGGTTGTTTATGTTTCCATATGAATTTCTGTATTGTCATTTCCAGGTCTGAGAAGAATGATGTTGGTAACTTTAATGGGCATTGCATTGAATCTGTAGATTGCTTTTGGTAGGATGGATATCTTAACAATGTTGATTCTTCCTGTCCATGAGCATGGAATATTTTCCATTTGTTTGTGTCTTCTTGGATTTCTTTGAGCAGTGTTTTGTAATTCTCATTGTAAATGTCATTCACTTCTGTAGTAAGAAAGATGCCAAGGTATTCAATCTTTTTTGTGTGTCTACTGTAAATGGGATTGTGCTTTTTATTTGGGTCTCTGCCTGCTTGTTTTTGGTATATAGGAATGCAACTGTATTTGCACATTTATTTTGTACCCTGAGACTTTGCCAACATCCTTTATCGGTGCAAACAGGTTTTTAACAGATTCTCTTGGATTTTCAAGTTATTGGATCCTATCATCAGCAAAGAGGGATAACTTGAACTCCTCTTTTCCTATTTGGATACCCCTGATTTCCTTCTCTTGTCTAATTGCCTGAGCTAGGACTTGCAACACAATATTGAACATGAGGGATGAGAGTGGGCATACTCATCTTGTTCCAGTTTTCAGGGAAAATGTTTCTAGTGTCTGTCCATTTTGCAATATGCTAGCTGTGGGTTTGTCATAGATGGCACTTACTATTTTGAGGTATGTTCCTTCTATACCCAGTTGTTTGAGGGTTTTATCAAGAAGTGATGCTGGATTTTTATCAAAAGCTTTTTCTGCATCTAATGAGATAATCACATGGTTCTTGCTTTTACATCTGCTGATGTATTTAATTACATTTATGATCTTGTGAATGTTGAACCAGCCCTGCATCCTGGGGATGAAGCTTACTTTGACATGGTGGATGATTTTTAGAGATGTGTTTTTGAATTTGACTTGCTAGAATCTTGTTGGGGATTTTTGCATCTATGTTCATAAGGGATGTTGGCCTGTAGTTCTCTTTCTTTGTTGAATCTTTACCCAGTTTGGGTATCCATGTAATGTTAGCTTTTTAAAATGATTTGGGGAGAATTTCATCTTTCTCAATTGCCAGGAATAATTTCGATAGGATTGGTATCATCTCCTCCTTGTATGTTTTGTAGAATTCTGCTGGAAAGCCATCCGGTTCAGGTTTTGTGGTTTTTTTTGTAGGTGGTTTTTGTATGACAGAGTCAATTTCCTGGGTTATTGGTCTATTTAGAGTCTCAATGTCTTCTTGTTTCAACTTGGATAGGCTGTGTAATGTCAGAAAATCCTCCATTTCATCTAGGTTATCAAGTTTATTTCCATATAGATGTACATAGTAATCTCTGATAATCTTTTGTATTTTTCAGGGTCAGTTGTGATTTGATCTTTTGTGTTTTGTGTGTTTATTTGGGCTTTTTCTCTCTTTTTCTTGGTCATTGTGGCTAGGGGTCCATCAACCTTGTTAAGTCTTTCAAAGAACCAGATTTTTGTTTTGTTGATGTTTTCTATGATATTTTTGTCTTCCATATCCTGCATTTGGGCTCTTATTTTTGTGATTTGGATTCTTCTGCTAAAGCTGGGGTTTTGGTGGTCTTCTCTTTCCAGCTCCCTTAGGTGATTTGTTAGGCTCTCCACTTATGCTCTTTTCATTTTCTTGATGTGTGTGCATGGAGATATAAATTCCCCTCTTAGAACTGATTTCATGGCATCCCAAAGGTTTTGGTAGGATGTTTCTTCATTTTCATTTATTTCCAGGAATCTTTCAATATCTTTTTTGATTTCATTGTTGACTCAGTCGTTGTTCAGCATCATGCTGTTTAGTGTCCATGTCCTTGTGTACTTTGGGGAAATTTTGTTGGTGTTGATATCTATTTTTATTCCACTGTGGTCTGAAAAGGTGCATGGCAAGATTTCAATCTTATGAAATTCATTTATGTTTGATTTATGGCCAATGATGTGGTCGATCTTGGAGCACGTTCCATGTGGTGATGGGTAGAATGCATATTCTGTGCTCATTGGGTGGAGTGTTCTGTAGGTATCAATTAAGTTCAGAACCTAAATAAGTGTCTCATTTAGGTTCTGGGTTTCCTTGCTGATTTTTTGTCTTGATGTTTTATCTAGGGTTGTGAGTCGGGTATTAAAGTCCCCAGTTATGATAGTGTTAGAGTCAATCTCTTTTTAAAATTTGTTTAGAAACTGCTTTACGAATATTGGTGCTCCTATGTTGTGTGCATATATGTTTAGGATGGATATTTCTTGTTGATGCATTGAACCTTTTATCAATATACAGTGACCTTCTTCATATTTTTTTATTTTTGATAACTTAATGGGTATTTTGTCTGAGATTAAGATGGCAACTCCAGGTTTCATTCCTGTTCCATTCACCTGAAAATTTGTTTCCCATCCTCCTACTTTGATCTGTGAGTGTCCTTTCTGGTGAGATGAGTCTCTTGGAGACAATATACTGTTGCCTCATGATATTTTATCCATTTTGCCATTCTATGTCTTTTCACTGGTGCATTTAGTTCATTTACATTCAGACTAATTATTGAAATGTGGGGGTTTATCTTTGTCATGATGTTCTTATAGAATTGTTGTTGTACTTGTTGTCTTTCTTTTGGTATTTTGTGTTGGTTCATGTGTTTTCAATCTTTCTCCTGTACTCTTGTGAAGAACACAGTTATTCGTTTTCCCTTTTCTTCTGTGTTTAATACTTTCTTAAGAGTTTCTTGTAGGGGTGGTCTGGAGACAGCATAAGTTCTTTGGGATTGGATGTCTAGGAAAGATTTTAATTCTCCCTCATTGATGAACCTTAACTTGGCTAGATAGGTTATTCTTGGTTGAAATTGTTTATTTTTGAGAACTTTGAATATGGGACTCCAAGCTCTCCTAGTCTGAAGTGTTTCTGTAGATAAATCTGTTGCTATTCTGATTGGTATTCCCTGGTAAGTAGTCTGACCTTTTTCTCTTGCCGCTTTTAGGGTTTTTTTCTTTCATACCTACTTTGTTCAGCAAATTATTATGTGGCTAGGAGTTGGTCTTCTCATTTGTTGTCTTGGTGGGGTTCTCTAAATCTCTTGTGTTGAATTTTCACATCATTGATGAAGTGAGGGAAGTTTTCTTGAACAATTTCATGCAATGTTGGTTCCAGGGTGGTCTCTGTCTCTCTTTCTGCCTTAGGAAGTCCAATTACTCTTAGATTTGTTCTCTTGAAGTAATTGTTCATCTCTTGAAGGTTTTGTTCTGTCTTTTAAAGCTTCTTTTCTATGTTTTTGACAGTTTGGTTTAGTTCTGTATTTTGATCTTCAAGTTCTGAGATTTTGTCTTCTGCTTGGCTAAATCTGCTTTCCATGCTTATTAGTTTGTCATTTATTTCAATCACAGCATTCTTTACTGCTGTTATCTCAGTTATCAACTCCTTCCTATTTCCTCTTTTCTCTCCTCCATTCTTTTTATTCTCTCTATTAATGTCTTGATATCTGGGTTTGTAGTATGTGACCAGTAATTCTGGGTGCTCTTCATTGTTTGCATTCTGAAGTCTGTTTTCTCAATATCTGATCTTCCAGGGGTCTGGATGAGACCTATATTCTTCTTTTGATTTTCTTTTTTTTTAATCAATATTTTTTATTATGATTTTGTGGGGTACAGTTAAGGGTTAGGTGTACAATTACATTTCATTCAGACACCCTGTTGATAAGAGGTGTTTCCCCATCCCCAGACAGATATTTGCGACCGTTAATCCCAAACCCTCCCCTCCATTGTTTCCCAGTACCGTCAGTCATTTTCTTATAGTATTACATTGGATGTTCAAGGTCCATTACATGAGTGAGAACATGTGATACCCGGATCTTTGTTTCTGTGAGAGGTCACTCAGTATTATAGACTCTAGTTCCATCAGGTTGCTGCAAAATCATGATTTGTTCTTTTTTATGGCTGCGTAGTATTCTATTGTGTATATGTACCACATTTTTTTAATCCAGTCCTCTTTTGATGGGCAACATGGTTGTTTCCAGGTTCTTGCTATTGTGAACAATGCTGCGATAAACATACGTGTGCAGGTATCTTTTTTATAGAGTGATTTGAGGTCTTCAGGGTATATTCCCAGTAGGGGAACTGCAGGGTCATATGGAAGGTCGATTTTTAGAGCTTTTAGGAATCATCACACTGTTTTCCACAGAGGTTGCACTAGTTTACACTCCAACCAACAGTGTAGAAGTGTTCCCTTTTCACCATACCCTCTCCAGCAGCTATTATTTTTTGGGTTGTTGATAATTGCCATTCTGAATGGAGTTAGGTGGTATCTCAGTGTGGTTTTGATTTGCATCTCCCTGATGATTAGGGAGGTTGAGTATTTCTTCATGCGTTTGTTGGCTGCTTGGATGTCTTCTTTTGTGAAGTGTCTGTTCATATCTTTTGCCCATTTTATAATGGGGTTGTTTGTTTTTTTCTTTTCAGCACATTTGAATTCCTTGTAGATCCAGGATGTTAAGCCTTTGTCAGACCTGGTGTTGGCAAATACTTTTTCCCAGTCTGTAGGCTGTCTCCCTGCTCTCTTGATGGTCTCTTTGGCTTTGCAGAAGCTTGTCAGTTTAATAAGATCCCACTTGTCTATCTTCTCTCTTATGACCTGTGGGTTTCGGGTTTTGTTCAGAAATTGGATGCCG
>NW_007247397.1:91291-95881 GCF_000164805.1 Carlito syrichta
CAGGTTCTTATGGTTTGAGGTTTTACATTTAGGTCTCTGATCCATTTGGAGTTAACCTTTGTGCATGGGGATAGACAGGGGTCCTGTTTCAATCTTTTGCATGTGGTCAGCCAGTTTTCCCAGCACCATTTACTGAATAGGTTCTCCTCTCCCCAGTGGTAGGTGGTGGGGGCTTTGTCGAAGATGAGTTGGTTGAGAAATTGAGGTTTTGCTTCTGGAATCTCAATTCTATTCCATTGATCTATATGCCTGTTCCTGTACCAATACCAAGCTGTTTTGATGATTGTAGCTTTAGAGTAAAGTTTGAATCTGGTAATTTGATACCACCTGTTTTTTTTTTTTTTTTTTGCTGAGGATTGTTCTGGCTATTCTTGGACGTTTGTGTTTCCATATGAATTCCTGTGTTGTTTTTTCCAGGTCTGAGAAGAATGTTGCTGGTAATTTGATAGGTATTGCATTGAATTTTTAGATTGCCTTAGGTAAGATGGACATCTTCACAATGTTGATTCTTCCAATCCATGAGCATGGGATATTTTTCCACTTCTTTGTGCCATCTTTGATTTCTTTGAGCAGTGTTTTATAATTTTCATTATAAAGGTCTTTCATGTCTCTGGTTAGGAAGATGCCAAGGCATTTCATTTTTTTGTGTGGCTATTGTGAATGGAATTGTGTTTTTCATTTGGGTTTCTATTTGTTTATTATTGGTGTAGAGACATGCAATTGTCTTTTGTACATTTATTTGGTATCCTGAGACTTTGCCAAAGGCCTTTATCAGTGTAAGGAGGCTTTTGACAGATTCTCTTGGGTTTTCAAGGTACACAATCATATCATCTGCAAAGAGAGATAACTTGACTTCCTCTTTTCCAATTTGGATACTCCTGATTGCCTTCTCTCCTCTGATTGCTCTAGCCAGGACTTCCAATACTATATTGAACAGGAGGTGTGAGAGTGGGCATCCTTGTCTAGTTCCAGTTTTCAGGGGAATTGGTTCCAATTTTTGTCCATTTAGGAGTATGCTGGCTGTGGGTTTCTCGTAGATGGCTTTTACTATTTTGAGTTATGTTCCCCATATGCCTAGATGTTCAAGGGTTTTTTATCAAGAACGGGTGCTGGATTTTATCAAAAGTTTTTTCTGCATCTAATGATATGATCATGTGGTTTTTGCTTTGACATCTGTTGATGAATTTAATTACATTTATGGTTTAACGAATGTTGAACCAGCCTTGCATGCCAGGAATGAAACCTACTTGATCCTGGTGGATGATTTTTGAGGTGTTTTGCTGAATCCGGTTTGCTTAGGATCTTGTTGAGAATTTTAGCATCTATGTTCATCAAAGATATTGGCCTGTAGTTCTCTTTCTTTGTTGGATCTTTACCTGGCTTGGGTATCAATGTGATGTTGGTTTCATAAAATGATTTGGGGAGAGTTCCATCTTTTTCAATTGCCTGGAATACCTTCATTAGGATTGGCATCAGCTCATCCTTAAATGTCTTGTAGAATTCTGTTGGAAAGCCATCTGGACTAGGGCTTTTTTTTTGTAGAAAGTTTTCTTATTATGTAGTCAATTTCCTTGATTGTTATTGGTCTATTTAGGGTCTCAATTTCTTCTTGTTCCAACCTAGGTAGGTTGTGTGATGTCAGAAAGTCCTCCATTTCCTTAAGGTTTTCAAGTTTGTTTCCATACAAGTGTATGTAGTAGTCTCTAATGATCTTTTGTATTTCTTCAGGGTCAGATGTGACTTCATCTTTTGTGTTTCTGATTGTGCTTATTTGGTTTTCTTCTTATTTTTTCTTGGTCAGTCTAGCTAGGGGGCCATTGACCTTGTTTATCCTTTCGAAGAACCAGCTTTTTGTTTCATTGATTTTTTGTATTGTCTTTTTGTCTTCTATGTCCTGGATTTGGACTTTATATTTTGGTGATATGGATTCTTCTGCTGAAATTAGGGTTTTTGTGGTCTTGCTTTTACAGCTTCTTTAGGTGGCTTGTTAGGTTGTTAATTTCTGTTCCTTCCATTTTCTTCATGTGTGCTTGTAGGGATATAAAATCCCCTCTTACTACAGCTTTCAGGGCATCCCAGAGATTTTTGGTAAGATGTTTCTTCATTTTCATTTGTTTCCAGGTATCTTTTGATCTCGGTTTTGATTTCATCATTGACCCAGGAGGTGTTTAGCATCATGCTGTTTAGTGTCCATGTCTTTGTGAGTTTGGGGGGGACTTTGTTGGTGTCAATGTTTATTTTTATTCCACTGTGGTCCAAGAAGGTTCATGGTAGAATTTCGGTCCTTTTAAATTTGCTTATGCTTGATTTATGGCCAAGTATGTGGTCGATCTTAGAATATGTTCCATGTGGTGATGAGTAGAATGTGTATTCTGTGGTCTTTGAATGGAGTGTTCTGTAGGTATCAATTAAGTCCATTTGGTCCAAAATCACATTGAGGTTTCGGATCTCCTTGCTGATTTTTTTTTCCTGATGATCTGTCTAGGGTTGTGAGCAGGGTATTAAAGTCCCCAGTTATGATGGTGTTAGAGTCAATATCTTTCTTTAGTTTTCCTAGAAGTTGCTTTATGAAAGTTGGCGCACCTATGTTGGGTGCATATATGTTTAGGATAGATATTTCTTGTTGATGGATTGAGCCTTTTATCATTATGTAGTGGCCTTCTGTATCTTTTTTGATTTTTAATAGCTTGAAGAGTATTTTGTCTGAAATTAAGATTGCTACTCCTCCTTTCTTTTGTATTCCGTTCACCTGAAAGTTTGTTTCCCATCCTCTTACTTTGAGTCTGTGGGTGTCCTTTCTAGTGAGGTGAGTCTCTTGAAGGCAATAGATTGTTGCCTGATGATATTTTATCCATTTTGCCATTCTATGTCATTTCAGTGGTACATTTAGTCCATTCACATTTAGGCTAATAATTGAAATGCAAGAGTTGATCCCTGTCATAAGGTTCTTACAGAGTTGTTCCTGTTTGTTGTCTTTCTTTGGTTTTGGAGTTGGTTCATGTGTGTGTTTAATCTTTTGCCTGTACTCTTGTGAAGAATGTTGTTGTTGTTGTTTTCTTTTTCTTCTGTGTTCAGTACACTCTTAATTGTTTCTTGTAGAGGTGATCTGGTGGCAGCGTAGGTTCTTAGGGATTGGATATCTGGAAAAGATTTCAATTCTCCCTCACTAATGAAGCTTAGTTTGGCTGGGTAGGTTATTGTTGGTTGAAATTGTTTCTCTTTTAGAACTTTGAAGATAGGGCTCCAGGCTCTCCTAGCCTGAAGTATTTCTGTGGATAAATCTGCTGCTATTCTAATTGGTTTTCCCTGGTAGGTAGTCTGGCCTTTTTCTCTTGCTACCTTTAGGATTTTTTTCTTTTATAGCTATTTTGTTTAGGCGAATTATTATGTGTCTGGGAGTTGGTCTTCTTGTTTGTTGTCTTGCATGGGTTCTCTGAATCTCTTGTGTTTGAATTTTTTCATCCTTGATGAGATGAGGAAAGTTTTCTTGAATGATTTCATGAAATGTTTGTTCCAGTGTGGCTTCTGTTTCTCTCTCTGCCTCAGGAAGCCCAATTACTCTTAGGTTTGGTCTCTTGAAGTGATCATTCCTCTCTTGCAGGTTTTGTTTTGTCTTTTTGAGCTTCTTTTCTATGCTTTTGACAGTTTGGGTTAGTTCTGTGCTTTGGTCTTCGAGCTCTGAGATTCTTTCTTCTGCTTGGCTGATTCTGCTTTCCATGCCTATTAGTCTGTTATTCATTTCCATCACAGTATTCTTTACTGCTGTCATTTCTGACATCAGCTCCTTCCTATTTTCCTCTTCTCTCTCCTCAATTTTTTAAATTCTCTCCATTAATGTCTTGATGTCTGGGTTTGTTGCATGTAACCAGTCATTCTGGGTCTCTTCATTGTTTGTGTTCCAGAATCTGTTTTCTCAGTGTCTGATTTCCCAGGGGTCTGTGTGAGATCTATTTTCTTTTGTTTTTTCTTCATTTGTACTTAAGGGGGGAGCTCTGATTCAAAATCTATCTGCAGGTCCTGGTATTCGCTGACAGGTGTGTGAATAATCTGGAACCCACTTCCCACTGCCTTGGAATCTGTCCATGCAGTGGGGCTGTAGGTTTACTCCCTGAAATAAAATGTGGTTAGCACATGGGAGAGAATGGAGCAGACAGTGGGTTGAAGAGTGGGGTGGAGAGATAGGGGAGTAAGGGGGGAAACAAACGAGTGTGCCAACAAATAGAGAGAGGCCTATACCAAAACAGATAAAAACAATAGACCACAGCTACAGATGAACCAACTCTCATACAAACAAAAATAAAACATACAGTGATGCTAACATACCAGCTATCCAACCACCTTATTAGTATGCTGTTCCTCTATACAAAGATATGGTTTACAGAGAGAAGAAAAGGAAGAGGAAAAAAAGAAAAAAAGGGACAATACAGTAGGAATAGAATTAAGTCATTAAACTAACAGAATCAATGAAGCACACTCTGAGACATTTCGTTTAAGTCCAATGTCCTTTCGAATCTGATTTCTAGTTTTCTTTTCAAGCTGGTAAATTAGTTTGCAGTTAGGGTCAGTTGCCCCTGGTCTGCTGTGAAGGAC